>NC_071315.1:1713412-2016307 GCF_027563975.2 Plodia interpunctella
GCAATGGTTATCGGAATATTTGCAACAATGTCTCTTGCACGCAATACACAAATGTTTTTAACATTAAAATCGCAATTTACGACGGTCACTTACGTGTATAACTGAATTCACAAAATCTAATTAACTAAACAAAGTTTTATATACACATGACTACCCTTTTACATGAAACTTTCGAATTAGCACAGAAATAATACTATATCTACTTTGTAAAATGTAACTTAAGAGCGACAGAAACTAATTATTTTCAACTATTTGACATCTATATAAATAAATATATTAGGACGAATCACACAGATTGAGCTAGCCCCAAAGTAAGTTCGAGACATGTGTTATGGGATACTAACTCAACGATACTATATTATAAAATATAGTACAAACACATATATAGATAAACATCCAAGACCCGGGCCAATCAGAGAAAGATCATTTTCCATCATGACCCGACCGGGGATCGAACCCGGGCTCTCTCGGTTCAGTGGCAAGAACCTCTGCGCCACCGAGGTCGTCAAATATATAGACTTAAGTCAAGACATTTGTTCCCTATTAGGTATTTTATTTGTTGATTTGTAACGAATTGTACATAATGTATTGACTGAGCGGGCGAAGCGGGCGAGGTCTTACGTTCTACTTGGGGCAAAAATAATTTTTTTGTATGTTTGTAACGCGATAACTTTCGAACCGTAAAATGTATACAGGATATATGCCAATACAATTTTTAAGTTCCTGGGACATCAAAATCGGTTCAGTCGTTTTTGAAATATTCACAATTTAAAAAATAATAATATTGTGTTCGCGGCGAACAACTAGTGTATACTTGGATATGTAATAAGATATAATTTTCCGGGATTCCATAACGATGACCATTATAAACTGATCCGACAAAATAGGTCGTTTGAAAGAACGCAGCCATAGGCTGTATACACTATCGGCAAACAGATCGTCAAAATTTGGGGTTTTAACGTACATTACTGGTTTTTCCATGCGGTAAATAAAAGCTCGCATACAATTGTTTGTATTATACCCTACTTACGTTAATTCGCGTCTATATCGGTCCGGCAATAGTGTGTAGCATACATAAAACACGAGAAATTAAAAAGAAATTCCCACGCAAAACTAATGAGATGCTTTGAAAGACATTCATTATAACTTTCAAAACGCGCAAAGAATATAAAATTGTGGTGCATGAAGTGTTAAAGTGAAGGACTTTCTCATCAAAACTAATTGAACTTTCGCAACAAATCACACGATATAAAATTATTGTGAAACTGAAGTGATATTGGAGGCAGATCACGTGTCTTGAACGTTTCTTTGGAGTGTGGCACAAGTGTAAACAAGAATATTAATCAATATATTATATACAATTCACGTTTTTTTTATTACTTACTGTGTGGGAAGTGCGACTTTGCTATTTACATCTCAACATCGAGTCGACACGCAGTGAGATGCAGCTAACTAGCTTTGAGTTTCAATCAATCAATAATCACAATGTGCCATTGAGATTGGTTAGCATTGAGACGCAGTGATTGACAGTGATTGGTTCGTTGCGTCTCACTCTGAATTGATTCAATAGTGAGAAGTGAAAAGTAGCCCTCTACCTATTGCTCGTAACTCCGCCTGTGGTAGCCTATGCTTAAACCCAGGTCATGAACTATATCTCTTGGAAGTTTCATCAAAATCAGGCCAGAGATTTAGCCGTGAAAGCGTGATTTACTTTCGCATATATAATATTAGTCTGGATAACACAAGCTATTATGGTTCACCAACGTCTAAATACCTATCATCCCACACAAATATCACAACAATAGTATATACAAATAAATACACGCATAAATTACCCACACTTAATTCAACCCACTTGATATTGCAAAGTTTTAACCAGCGAGCGGCCACTTACTACTTAACACCTGACGATTATAACTTGCACCATACGCCATAAAATATACTAGAAAACTTTCAACTTCAAATGGCGCTTTGTAGAACGTTATAGTGCAAGTTTTTGCGAACTTCCGCATATAGTTTTAAGCTTTTTTATTCATTAAGCTCACGGATTGGCGATTTAGCTTGAGAGTTTCTCAATTAATCCCGAGTGATACTCGTGAAAGTTTCATTTCTCGATCCACTGTTTTAGTTGGAAATTGATCGATAAAACTACTATGTTTTGAACGATAAATATTCGAATAAAATCAGAAAAATCAATACACATAAAGCTTCCATAGGCATTAGACTATTCATTTTAAAAACCCGCATCAAAATCCGTTGCGTAGTTTTAAAGATCTAAGCATACACAGGGACAGACAGCGGGAAGCGACTTTGTTTTATACTATGTAGTGACGTACTGTTTAGCTAGCTAAGTCTGCAGCTTCATTTGTGTTGAATTTCCGCAATACTTAAGATGAAAATGTTTTTAATAACCAGCAGTATATTATATAAACACCTTAATGGGTAAATAATATATCCTCGCAAACTATCGCTATAATTTTGACGACCTCGGTGGCGCAGTGGTAAGGTTCTTGCCACTGAACCGAGAGGTCCCGGGTTAGATCCCCGGTCGGGTCATGATGGAAAATGATCTTTTTCTGATTGGCCCGGGTCTTGGATGTTTATTTATATATGTATTTGTTATAAAATATAGTATCGTTGAGTTAATATCCTATAACACAAGTTTCGAACTTACTTTGGGGCTAACACAATCTGTGTGATTTGTCCTAATATATTTATATTTATTTATATTATCGCTGGAGATCTCTTCATGGGATATGTCCATTGATTTTTACTATGCAAGTACGTTGAGCATGCAATCTTTGTATGAAGAATTGACAAACAATAAAATATAGAATTTATTAGTTTGTACGTGATGAGCGTGTAAAAAGCCAGATCGATATGTCAAATTAGGTGATTGCATTCAATAAGTTTTTTTTTTATGTCAAAAAGATTTAAAGTTCATTCAATGTCATATAAAACAGCGGTTTGTAAAATTACAGAGCTGAAACTAGAAAATTTTGGTGTTCATTTTTTGCGCTGAATCCGGGTTACGCGGCGTCACAGCCCCGGTAATACGCGGAAACGTGACGGGGAGATATTGCAACAGTAATTTAGAAGACTAAGATGGATGTCAGTGTTCAGTGCGCATAAATATGTTTGTGTGGACACACGTTTATTTATAACACTATAATTTTGACTTCCAGACGTAAGTAGGGTGACGCTGAGAGATGGCTAAATCTACTAGTTGATATTCATTTGTTTTACTGCGATATTATTAGTCGAACATATACAGGATGATTTCTTGTACATTGGCAATATTTTATCTACATGCTCAGTCGATGGCACTGAACAACTTTTCGTATGGCACTAAATACGAAATCGCGAAAAATTTCTTGCTGATGATCCATACATTTTCCACAAGTTAGGTATATAGAATAGTTTATTTTTCGCGATTTCGGAATTACCCCCATACTAAAAGTTGTTCAGAATCATGGACTGAGTTCTCCTCCCACGTTGCATTTATCTCGCTCCCAGATTAAAATGATGTCATAGTTATATTAAATAATTTATTCTAACAAGTTTGTATGTTTTTAAAAAACCGCTGAAGTGCTATTCCGACTCGCACTCGGAAGATTCGCACCAATTTGTATTCCAAACGATGACAAACTTAAGTTTGCGGGCGTGTGCAGACTTTTTATATGAAATGAACGGCAAACATAACTTTGTAACGTTTTTTTCCTGTTATCACAGGATATATAAATTATATAATAATGTTTATTTTTTATTTCAGGTAATTTTAATGCTGATCTTTATAATAGGTATACTGTTATTTTTTATTTCAGGTAATTTTAATTTTTATGCAGGTATATCGTAAGTAGGTACCTTTCACATTTTTTTTATTAACTTGTGTTGACACTTACGGAATAGTCCTATTAACCGAACGTGTTTGGTAGAATACAGAAAATACAAATTATATTCATCAATAATTTTGAATGAATTTGATGTCTAGCACGTTCGTTTTGCTCCAAGGCCAAATAAGAGCCATGCCCCATTGTTCAGTTGCGCTCCATTGCGACGTTGTACCACGTTGTAGGTCCGTCGTATTGTTTTCTATAGATTTTGACACTGACGTGCGTTGACGTACGTCGAAACTTCATACAATTTCTTCGTTGTTCTGCGTTGTCTGTCGACGGAGACGGAAAATGACGGAGCGCGACTGAGAAATGAGGCGTAGCTCTACATACACTTTTAAGCAGCAAAAAGCATAACACTCTTTTTAGGCTGTTGCGTAAAAGGATCATTAATTTAAAGCCAAGGACGTGTCCGCACCATGTTCTTACAAAATTGATGGCTGAATTTTAAACTTCGCTCCAAGTTTATAACTTTTCGTACTATATTTAGATCGTTTATAAGGAAACTTCGTAACATTCCTGTGTACATGAATTAAAATATAGGTAAATATTTTAACCGGTTTTTTGTTTCCCTCCCTAGTTAAAACTTGTCCCCAAAACTTTAATCGGTTAAAAAAACAGCATTGTGTTTTATAAAATTATTAGCTTTTGAAAGCTAAACAGATAGACAGACTTTAAAAATAAAAATATTAGTATGAATTGAGATCTATTGACGTAAAACTACTTTTGTTGCGTTCAAAGTTTCAGTTTAATTATTAACCGAGACTGAAATTATAAACGAATTGTAGATATTTGAAAAAAAAATCAAATGTATGATTTTTGCTTTTGACGACCTCGGTGGCGCAGTGGTAAAGTGCTTGCCTCTGAACCGTGAGGTCCCAGGTTCGATCACCGGTCGGATCATGATGGAAAATGATATTTTTCTGATTGGTCCGGGTTTTGGATGTTTATCTATATATGTATTTGTTATAAAACTTAGTATCGTTGAGTCAGTATCCCATAACACAAGTCGCAAACTTACTTTGGGGCTAGCTCAATCTGTGTGATTTGTACTAATATATTTATTACTTTTTTGATGCAACTCAATTAGTATTCTGCTATGCTGTGCTAACTGAAGCTGTCAAAAATTACGAAATTCTATTGGTTTAGGTCGCCCATTTTGGCAAACAAAATTCTATTGGTTGTTCGAAAGTTAGCTTTAGTTAGTACAGCATAATAATATTTCAGACCATTGATCCATATTAAGTGTTAGGAACAAATATAACCTTATAATCTACTAAGCTAGCATCGACGAGTCCCACCTGTCTGCCAACATACACATAATACTGTACAGCTTAGCACAGCTCTGTCGAGACCGGCCCTTAAATTGTATGAAATACGCAATAGTAATAACATACTGGATTCGAAGAGTTATCTATCAGTGTTGCCATATTAAATATTGCAATGCAGGTGCTATCATTGCTTTCCCTGACCTACATTCTGAAATGTTGCTTCACAAAATCGATTTATTGACTCCACAGTGCAATATATACAGCGATTGCATTCAAAGAAAAATATATTAATTATTAATTATATTGTATTAAAATTGCTTCCAGGAATTCCATATTCCATGACAATAAATTGTTGTCCCTTATTCGCTTTGTGCGTCATCCACGGGAGGAGGATATGGTCCTATGCTAAGGTGAAACCACACGGCCAATATTACTTAAGGCCCTAGCTCCACCATCACATTTTTATCAATTACTTTTGTTTCTTAGCGAAATATAGAAAATTGTATTGTCAATTTATGACACACTAGATAAATAATTTTATTATAAATGTAATAAATAAATATATTAGGACAAATCACACAGATTGAGCTAGCCCCAAAGTAAGTTCGAGACTTGTGTTATGGGATACTAACTCAACGATACTATATTTTATAACAAATACATATTATATAGATAAACATCCAAGGTCCGGGCCAATCAGAAAAAGATAATTTTCCATCATGACCCGAACGGGGATCGAACCCGGGACCTCGCGGTTCAGAGGCAAGCACTTTACCACTGCGCCACCGAGATTATAAAGTATTATACCAAGTTTTCCATTACACAATGTAGTTATAGTGGACTACATCGAAAACAGTGGCCACCAAGATCCGTTTAGTCAACTGTTACCATATTGTATTATAGAAATTGTAATACTTTCTGTTGAATTCTTTATTTGTTAATTATTTTTTTCTCTTTTGTTAAGAAATAAAATAAATTTATTAAAGTGTAGCATGATAGCGCTCATGTGGGCTAATGGCGCCTTAACATTGTCTGTATAAATCCAACATTGGTCTTTCAAATGCTGTAAAAATAGGAACAATGTACGTTTAAATAAATAAAAGACCTCACCTCCGTTTCTCTACAGTGCATTAAGGTTTTAAGAAATAAAAAACCGGTCAAGTGCGAGTTGGACTCGCGCAATGGGTTTCCGTGAAATATTTTATTATGTATGTGTATATATGCATAGTAATATTGTAAATGCGAATATCTATTTATATGTCAGTCTGTCACGTCACTGTCATGCTCCAAGGCTAAATAAATAGCTGTCCCAATTTTGTAGAAATTTGGAATAGATCGAGATCTTTTACATGTACATGTGAAATGTACCTACATGCGGACATACGGATGAATAGACAGAAATTTATGTAATCATAAGTATAAAATCAAAATCAAAATCAAATCATTTATTCAGAAATTAGGCCTTCACAGGCACTTTTTCACGTCATAATAATATAAACATTCCGATTCCACCTTTTCAGTTACGGAACTCTAAAAAGGTTAGAAACACCAATTAAACTTCGCTAACTGGTCTACGTGTACTGACTTGTTTGGAACCATTGGAATTATTTACACCGGACTGCTAGTTATAGCAGCCTGTCACGGCTTGGCTCGAGTAAAACCATAATAAATTATACACTAAACCTTCCCCAGGAGGCAGACTATCTATTGTTGAACACCGTATGAAAATCCGTCTTGTAGTTTTTGAGTTTATTGGATTCATAAAGACAGATAGACGAAGGTGACAGGGGGAATCTCGTTTTTATTTTTCACCGGGAAAAGTCTCATTAATTTACAGTATCATCATGGTGGCCTATCGGTGATCCAGTCCTGGATATAGGCCTCTTCCCTCCTCTTCCACTCTTGGCGGTCTTGCGCCCGACTCATCCAGTCTCGACCTCTGTGCCGTCGGATATCGTCGCCCAACGCTGGGTGGTTTGCCGCGTTCTCTCTTGGTCTCCATTCTAGAACTCGTCTCGTCCCTTTTGCATTCTCGCAATATGTCCCGCCCATGCCCACTTTTTCTTTGCTATAACAGCCATGACGTCTCTATCTCTGGTGTTATTTCTGATCCAATCGTTTTGTTTTCGATCCTGCAGGGTGATTTTGCTCTCTTCATGCTTCTTTGTGTAACTCAAAACTTCTCGGCGGATTTCTGAGTGTAGGTTTCTGTACCGTAGGTGTGTACTGTAAGTGTGTACCGTAGGTGTATACCGTAGGTGTGTACCGTAGGTGTGTACCGTAGGTGTGTACCGTAGGTGTGTACCGTAGGTGTGTACCGGGCATATAGGCATATACATTACAGTATACACATCATAATATGTATAAGATGTGTAGCGACTTTAAAATACACAACATTTTTACAAACGGTGTGATTAAAACTTTGCGATCAAATGTTGGAGAAAGTCTTAATGGGCTTAAAGAATTCAGTGTTTGCACAACACAAAATAAATTTTCAGCATTTATTCGCAAAGTTTTAAGTAAAACAAAGTTGAAAACACTTAGTTTATGTGAAACAACGTATTTTTTATCACGCTTTATCTATTGAGGGCTTGTAGATTAAGGATTTTTAATTTCCTTTGTGTGTTGTAAATCTATTGTTTTCTGAAACAAAGAATCAAATTTAGGATACATTTTATGAACGCAAATGTTGGATGTTTTGATACTACGTACTTATTTATTTTATTCGTGAAACATAATTCTCAATTCGTAATAATATAATAAATACAATAATACATGCACCAGTGAAATATTCACGATTACGTAATTTAAATCTTGTTTACACAATTATATAACTCATAAATATGTCGTAATAGATAATTTTAGTAGATAAATAATTTTAGTAGATAGATAATTTCTACTACTAAAATTACGGTGGCTATCAAAATGCGTTTAGTCAATTGTGACAACATTTTATTACGTTGTACAAAACTCTAATACTTTCTACTACTGGAATTATTTATCTAGTGTGACAAATAATTTGTTAAGACGTTTTTTAGGTTTATTTTTCGGTAAGAAATAAAATAAATTGATTAAAATGTAAGTGTATGTGCTAAGCTGTACAGTATTATGTGTATGTTGGCAGACAGGTGGGTCTCGACGATGCTAGCTTAGTAGATTATAAGGTTATATTTGTTCCTAACACTTAATATGGATCAATGGTCTGAAATATTATTATGCTGTACTAACTAAAGCTAACTTTCGAACAACCAATAGAATTTTGTTTGCCAAAATGGCCGACCTAAACCAATAGAATTTCGTAATTTTTGACAGCTTCAGTTAGCACAGCATAGCAGAATACTAATTGAGTTGCATCTAAAAAGTAATAAATATATTAGGACAAATCATACAGATTGAGCCAGCCCCAAAGTAAGTTTGAGACTTGTGTTACTAACTCAACGATACTATATTTTATAACAAATACACATATAGATAAACATCCAATCAGAAAAAGATAATTTTCTATCGTGACCCGACCGGGGATCGAACCCGGGACCTCTCGGTTCACAGGCAAGCACTTTACAACTGCGCCACCGAGGTCGTCAAATAATGTAAATGATGCGGTACTGTGTGGCTAATAGCGCCTTAATAGTTAACACAAATAGATTTGTTCACGTTTAGTGCGCGACGATCCATAGTGACATTAATATATACGGAACTTGTGTATGAATCAGATTTAAATTATTTCAATGAGAATAGTATCCGTCCAGTCCATATTCTACTATAGTTATCGTAGCAGGCGACTAAAGTATAAAAAGCCTTGTCAGTTGATAGCAACAATAGCATTTCCAAAAAGTGTTGACGTTAGGCAAGACGGATATCGTGTATTCACAGACGAATCTTTTAAAATTTAATATTAAGTTTTACGCTGATCCAGGGTTTCGTGGCGTCACATCCCCGAATGCCAACGGAAAAATAATGGTGAATCTCACTGTCATAGATTTACTAATATAAAAAAATTTGGTAAGTAAAAGTATTTTCTACAAACGTATTAAATTTTGAATCGCAGTAAATATTAAGGGGACCATTTGTCGGATTCACTGTTGCGTATTTCCGACTCGCGCTTGACTGATTGTCCGCAAATGTTTACTGAGAAATTTGATACAAACAATTTGATTTTTCTAGAAATTTCTAATTTAAATACATATTAAATCAAAGCGCACGGACGCGAAGCGGAGCGCCTACTAACACATTAAATATTATTGAAAATAAATAAAATATTATTTAAAAAAGAACATTCTAAAGTATAATATTTATTAACGACGAAATTTTTATTGCTGTTAAACTTTTTGCATGTACGAAATATATCAAAGCGTTGTGCGAAAAAATAAAATTTCTTCTTCGTAGTCGTATTCCTCAAGGGTCGTGGTCATTACGTGGAATGAAACACACATAACGACTTTCATTTAATGGAGGTTGCCACACAAGATAATCAATCATTTCACACATAAGTTGATAATCAACCAGTATGCAGTTTTCGATGTTTTCCTACACCAGAATCAAATGGTGCTCGATGAAAACTACTTACTACACGTTAGTCAGATTGATGCACAAACTCATGTGACGCGAATAGGATTTGAACCTGAGACCTTTCGATTCACAGGCGGGTGTCTTAACAATTGCACCACCAAAACAAATTTAGGAACCAACATTTTTAATAGTTTCTAAGTCTCACGATGAATTAAAAACTTACTCAGGTGACGTTTAACAAAGTTCATTCTTTACCAAATTTGCCACCCTTCGGAAACGGATATAAGGCAATTAAGTCGAAAGTAAAGTACTTATAATATTGTTTGTACAAGGAAGATTCTTCAGAAAAGACAGGAGAGATTTGTTTAAATCGTATAGTTAATGCCTCTATTTATATAGCTAGGTAGCTATAGACTTCGCCGCAAGAGAAGAAGACGGAATGGGAAGCCAAGAAGGGCATTTCTAGATGAAACAAAAGAGAAGGCAGAGCTCTTATCGTATAGGGTGAAATCGTAGGCTGAGGACAGAATTAGATGAAAAATGCTCCACAGACAAGAACAAAGTTCTTAAATTAATTGATGATGTAAAGAACTTATTATCCAATATCAGCATTTATTTATTTAACTACCTATAAGTATATAGAATTGAAGGTTGTGTCGTATGTAATAGAGTACTGAATCGTCCGGATGTAACAGGGGCGGCCATAGCTGTCGACAAGACAAATGATGTAGACACTCGATTTTATTCGAGATCTCGCTGACGCGGACAATATAGGCCGGGAGCTATGTGCCTAAAATATTTATCCTCATACATAATAAAACATAGTCCTTTTGCCGCTTCTGTCTATCTGTCTGTTTTTGTTAATGTTATTTTGATAAGAATAGATTTTAAAGTCTTCATTATACAGATTGCAGTTTGTAAAATATAAGCGATTAGCTTAGTTCCATAATAATTATTTATTCCTGGAGGTTAAACAGTTTATTTTGTTGAATTATCTATACATATAAGAAAACTGTAAGTAAGCTATGTTCGTACATAGGGGATATTACAGAAAAATAATTACAGGGGCTCTTTATGGGACTAATAGAAGCTAAAACATTTTTTTTTTAATTCTTGTCCATCTATCTATCTTTATGTCTGTCTCTATTTTGATTGCGCACCACGTAAAATGTACTGGAGGGAATTGGATGCGGTTTTCACAATCGTATAGAGGATAGTCTAATTTAAAATCTAGTATAGGTTACATCGTATTATACTTTATTTAGAACCTGAGATATTGATAATAATAAGTAATGCGCAGACGCATGAAGTAAGCGCCGGCGATGCCGCGGGCATAAGCTAGTGTGTAAATCATCATCATCATATCGAGTGTGTTATTGCTAATACTGGTGTCAGATTTTATTCAAGTCGCCAAAAGGCATCTGACATGACTACTTAGTCGCATACACACTAGGGAACTAAACTGGCCACCAGTGTGCAGGTTCCTCACGATGTTTTCCTTCACCGGAACAAGTGGTGGTCTATGAAAACTGGTATATATGAGTCAGATTGGTGTACAAACTCATATGGCACGAGTAGGATACGAACGTGAGACCTTGCGATCCACAACGATCTTAACCATTACACCAACACCGCTTCGAGTGCGTAAATAAATAGTGTATAAATAAGATAATGGATAAAATTATCGCAATAAAAATCTTTGAGATATTTTTGTTACTAGCTCCTCTACTATAATCGGGTACAAACTCCCTTAATAAAGTAGCAAGGATGTCGACTCAAATAGAAATAGTGTTGAGCTCGATATATCGTGTTGATTGTTTATAGTTGCGACCCTAAAGAAATATATGTATCTGCGCCACGAAACTTCGCTCCCGTGGGAATTTCGGGATTTAAAGTACCCTATGTGTTATTTACCCATTCTAGGTTATATTCTACTCGTGCACCAAATTTCGTAATAATCTGACCTGTAGATTTCGCGTGAATGAGTAACAAATATAAACACATCATCCTTACAAACTTTCGCATTTATATAGTATAGGATAACTTGTCAATTTGAACTTAATACAGACGTAGGTTCTGAGAAGCTGGAATGCAACATTGAGTTATAAACAACAATCTAATGAGAATCATCTAAGAGTGGGTTGGACCAGTCAACTTTAACGTTAACTTTAACCTGCACGGAAAAACATTTTGTCTAAACTTGTCTGGTCAAAGTCAACTTTGTTTTGTAAAAATTTACACAAATTGACACAAGCTTATATTGTTGTCAGAGTATTGCATTCAAATGTGTGACAACATGTCTTTTAACACCACATTGTAAAAAAATTAAACTCATGTTTTTGCAAATAAATAATCTTTGTCTTTGACAATAAATCGTGTCCGTGCGGTAAACCTTTGAGGAGTTCCCATGTCTGGAGCCGTCCCTGGGTGCACCAAGAGATCATGCTTATCATAATAATGCATTATCATCCAAACTATACGTATGTAGAAAATTTCAGCTCAATCGGTTGAAGATATCTGCTTCAAAATTAATCTACAAGATTCCACTCGAATAAACCTACATATAGGGACACAATTACAATGCAAGTTAAATAAAAGCTTATAAAAAACCTTTTTGTAGAAATGTCCTAACTTTTAATGGTAACATTAGAGGTCAGTTCGTTACGATAGCAATAAAACAAAATTGAAATGACTCTGTCGAAAGTTTTTGTATAAAAATCGCGTTGGTAAAATTTTGCTGCGCGCGGTTTTGTCAGCGTAAAGCGAAATTATAATTATTACCGTCTAATTAGTGTTCTTGTTAATATCAACTAGGTACCTTGATACCAAATTTCATAAACATTTGAAACAAATATACGCACAATCTTTCGATTTTATAATATTAGTGGCGTAGAATAATATAATTTCCAATAAAGAGCGAAGCCCGCATTTTAATGTAAATCTATACTATTATTATAAAGGTAAGCGTATGTGAGTATTTATGTTTGAGGCGGGTAATATCCGAAACTACCAAACCGATTTCAAAAATTCTTACACCATTAGAAAGGTACATTATCCAAGATTGCTATAGGCTATATTTTATCTCTAAATTACCACGGAAGCGGAGCCTCGGGCAACATCTAGTTATAAAAAATAAAAAATTAGGTATGATTTTAAAAAATTCAATTTGAATAACAAAAAGCGAGAACAATAATGTTAACTCAGATTTATAATCAAACGACAAAAATAATCTGGAAATTTCTCTCAAAATCGATTAATATCTTTATAAAAAAGGTAATTAATTCGGAACAATTCCCGGGACTGTAATTAATGAAGCATTACTTTAAAAGTTGGGGTGAGCGGGACGTTCGCAGCGGTTGTCCCTTTCTAACTGTAATTTTGATACATCGTTTGTAAAGACAATAATGGGATTTTCTTCTCGGTCAATTGTTCTTTTTTTTTTGCGTATAAAAGCACACTAGCGCCGCCTTAACATTTTTATAAATTCCTTTTGTTTATTGGTGAAATCTAAAAAGAATTTATTTTTAGAGTGCTCAAAGCGATTGGGTGTTACGTTTTGTCTTTTCTTCTTTTCTTTTTCCCTTCTTGATGGAATAAAGAAATCGCTACATAGATACCAAGTATAAAATAAAAAATAGTACAAATACTTATTATACTTTCTTGTTTGGTTTTCTCATGGATTTAGTAAGTACTTCGTTGTACGTCTATTAATTCCATGACTTTTCTTTTATCTGTGGTAACTTTCACCCCCCATTAAAGTAATTTGGGGGTTGAATTTTGGAAAAAATGTAGCCTATATTTGAATGGGGGTCTTTGACCTACATGCATACATTTCATAAAAATTAGTCCAGCGGTTTAACCGTGAAAGCGGAACAGACGGATGGACAGACTTACATTCGCATTTATAATATTATATTCGTATGGATTTATGCAAAGCCGGGCAGATCGCTCGATAAAAATATTATTTTAATACAGAAATGTATGATGGACTTACATCAGATTCAATGAAACAAATGAAACCACTCGCTTAACAAGTTTTAGTGAGATAAACATTTCGCAAATATCCTAGAAGCCCTATCACGAAACATACGAGTATAAATACGTGGCACGTTATTAACCATATTCTGTCCCTTTTTCCCATATCGTATATGGGTCGTGTGAAAAAGAGAAACAGTTCTCGCTAATATTTTACGACATCATGATAGCGCAGTAGGAACTACAACTGAATTAATTAAGGCTTAAATTACGTATAAAGTTAGCAAACAATTTCGAAATTTGTAATCCTGTATCCGACATCCGTCCCTTCGGCTTGTGGAATAGCGGAAGTTTCGATTTTGATCACCCTGTTTGGTATTATAAGCCTATAATATATTTAAGCCATAGCGGCCGAACCCGGCTTCGCCCGAGTATAACGTAAAACCATAATAAGTTAGGTACCTAAACGCTGCTCTTGAATCACGCTATCTATAGAAAAAAAAACATCAAAATCCTTTGCGTAGTTTTAAAGATCAAAGCATGTACGTAGTGACAGACAGACAAGTCAATTATGCCACATTTACCCGTACGCCAAAAATCAATTATGCCTTACGCCGTACCAAAACGAGTATTTTATGCCAAAACCGGTACCTACCTATGCCTAAGAAAGTAAATACCTAATCGACTGATCAATACCGAATCGAATTTTAAACAATGAAATCACACCCGTATTTTTGGATTTCGAGGCGTCACAGCCAAGAATGAAATCAACACACTCAAGGTCAAGAGAGAACTTTACCCTTGATTTCCTTTTGAGTATCTTTTTGAATGTAAAAATCTTGGGGACCATAAAAAGCTTCCATAAAAACCTTCCTCATCCATTAGAAGCCAGATAACTTTATTGCAAACAATCTTACCGTAACAACGTACCGTTAATGTTGCCATTATATTAATTTTTGGTCAGATTTAATCAGCTTTATGACTTTTATTTGACTTCAAACTTTTTACAGGGTGATTTCTTTCAACATCATTGGTGCGATTCTCAGAAAATTGGTGTCATATCATTTTGGGTGAACAAAGTGGATTTTCAAATTTCTTCATTTCATCTCAGATTTATATTCCGTGTTCGTAGTGTTGCCATTTACATCTCACCATCGAGTCGATTCGCAGTGAGACGCAGCTAACCAATCACAGCGCGCCACTGTGACGCAACGACAACCACACCGCAATGATAGGTTCGCAGGTAAATTGTAATTAGAAAGCAGCATATCACTCTGCCGACTGACACATTAATATACCAGTATATTCATGTCCTTCCAGCTCTTCCAGACGTGTCAATTTTTTTGTAAATGATTGGAACTATATGTACATAATATACAAAAATCAAAACGGCATTTTTCACTTGCCATATCTTTTAGCGAGCGAGCGAAGTGAGCGAGGTCTAACATTCTACTTGGGGCAAAAATTGTGATCGTGAGGTCTTTCGCGGCGAACAAATAGTTTATTTTTTAAGTAGGTATATAATGGGTATCATCATCATTATATAGTATAAAACAAAGTCGCTTCCCGCTGTCTGTCTGTCCCTATGTATGATTAAATCTTTAAAACTACACAACGGATTTTGATAGACAGATTAATTCAAGAGGAAGGCTTATATTTATAATGTTGTATATAAGATGCATAATATTGCACCCATGCGAAGCCGGGGCGGGTCACTGTTAATAAATACATCGAAACATTTACGATGCAATTTCCAAAAATGTCTGTTGTTAAGAAAACACCCTTTATGTAACCCCTTACAGATTTTATCAACGCTAGGCCACAATATTACAATTACCACTCCACTGCAGATCGAGACCTCTATGCAATGGGAATAGAGGCGTGTTTGAAATGAATTTGGGAAAAGTGTGCTGTTGAATGTACCGAATGGAGATTATAGTAATTGAAGTTATAAGCATTATTTTGGAATGGCGTGACTGGTGTTGTGGTTAAAGGGTATATAAGCCTACCAAATGGTCTGACTATTAAGAAATTATTTTATTTATCTATATGCTAGCTGGTTATCTGTGGCTTCGCCCGAATGAATGAACGAACGAACGAACGAGCGAACGAAAAATAAATTTTTGCATATTTTTTAATCATGATTCACATGTATTAGTAACACTAAAAGTTGACATTAAAAATTAAAATTAAAATAAGAAATACTAAATTAATTTCTATAAAAAATTGACACTAAATCGCCGTCGTCGTGCGGTAAAGTTCCCAGAAGCGACATTTCCTCTTTGTATGGCCAAACTTAAACATTGGCCAAAATAGTCACCAGCCCTTGGGTCCCCTGAGACATCGACCAGGCGTGCAGAAATTTCTTATTCATTCATTCATTCATTCCTTCATTCAAAAATAAATTGACTCGAAAATTTTCAACTGTTTAGGATAAGCATAAGTAGGTACTTACCCATATGAAATTTAACTTTCAATATTTGATTACATGACATTAAAATAGATCTTGTCTGAATCTCAGTCTCTATATATCTCTGTATTTGTAGAAAGAAATATACTCGTGTGAAACCACAAGACTTTGTACAATTAAATTTCTCTAATAAATAATTATGACTCCTTACCAAAAATTGTTCGGCCACGCGAACGAAGTCGCAGGCATCTCCTAGTATAGTAATAAATGCAGTAAATTGCAGTCTTTATTCAATCAAGTCTTAGTTCAATTTTCAAAAAACAAAGTCACCCAACGTGTGTGTGGTGTGAATTATTTTCATTGACCAACTATTTTAATAGACAATTCATTTTGCTCGGTGGTTATTCATTTACTATATTAAACTACCTTTTGTCCGCGGTTTCGCCCGCGTGATTTCTAATGGGAGCAGTTATTTTTCTAGGATTGAAGGTAACCTATGTCCTTCTTCATACTTCCCACTACATGTATGCAGATATTCATGAAGATTGGTTGAATAGATAGAGCGTGAAGAGGTAACAAACTATTAATTAAGTATTGCTAATACTGGTGTCAGATTTTATTCGAGTTGCTTAAAGGCATCTGATATGTCTTTACGACTATCTACCGCCATCTAGTGGCAGGTAGTCGGGTGGTTGGCAGAGCATTTCGACCGCTGTGGCCGCGCTGTCATTACAATTTTTCAAAGTTTAACAAAGACAAAAATGAGTTTTACAATACCACTGTACATCAATTACTCTGTACTGTAGTAATGTCAATTTTATGAATGATTGATTTTGGAAATGATTCCTTCCTCAAGAAAATTGACGGATTGTAATGACCGCGCGGCCGCAGCGGTCGAAACGCTCTGCTCTGAACCACCCAGTCGCATACGCACTAGTGAACTAATCTGTCCACAAATGTGCAGGTTTCCTCACGATGTTTCCCTTCACTGGAACTTATGAAAACTACTATACATGAGTGAGATTGGTACTACACATTGACTAACGTAGCACGAGTAGAATTCGAACTAGAACCTGGAACCTTTCGATCACAGGCGGACGATCTTAACCATTGGGCCACCATCGCTTCATGTAAAAATGTAGATACAAACGCAAATAAAAGAACATTGCATGGTTTGAATGGTAGCTTTTATTTTACCGCAAGCAAAAACCAGCAACTATTTATTTGCCGAAACTACGCACACACTAGCGCCATCATATTTTATAACGATACATTGTGACAATAAATAAAACACCATAGGAGATTATGCTAAAAAGTATAAAGGATTTTATTAGATGACATGATAAATATTAGAAAAGACCTCCGTGGCCTAATGGTCAACGTGCCGGACTGCTAACCTGGAGGTCCCGGGTTCGATGCCCGGTTAGGTCGAAATGGAAAATGATATTTTCAGATCGATTTGGGCCTTGGATGTTTATCTATATATGTATATGTTATAGAATATAGTATCGTTGAGTTAGTATCCCATAACACAAGTCTCGAACTTACTTTGGGGCTAACTCAATCTGTGTGATTTGTCCCTATATATTTATTTATTTATAGTTTCCTAACAAACGAAATATTGTCACAATTCAAACATATCGAAGAACTGCCGCATAAAAAAATAGCTATCAAATAAACAAAAAAAAACCAGACACAGGCAGACAAACAGACACACTTAGCTGTCAAACTTATAATACCCCTCTTTTTGCGTCGGGGTTTAAAAAATGGAGGCCATCAAAATCCGTGTAGAAGGTTGTGACGTCCAGAGGAGACGTAAAATGTACTAGAGCGGGAACCATACATTCTACCTGTATGTATGTCTGTGCCAAATCGACAAAGCGTGTCTATTCGACCGTTCTTCGCAATTAGCTCCACTATACGTGACCAAATAGAGCTCAAAGCCTCTGAAAGCTACAAACTTGTGCTGCTGCACAAGTTGGTCGAAATTGAGTCTGAAATCAATCGATTGGTAGAAATTGGGACTAAATTTGGTCTTTGATTATCTACTAGGGGCCAGTCCCGGCTTCGTTCGCGTAAACTCATAGTAAATTATATGCCTATTTGATTCTATTTGATTCCTTTGATCGTTAGGAATCACACCATCTATTGGTGAAAACCGTACAAAATTAGTCTGGTAGTTTTATCGCGTTCATACAAACAGTCGCGACAGGGATACAAATACTTATATATATATATATTTCTCTCGAAAACCTAGTAAACTGCAAGTATTTCAGAAGGACAACTGCTGAGAAGAAATTCCGCTAAGAAACTCATTTAAACAATGCTATCATGTCAGAAGGGATCACCCCTAGATTATAGAAAAAAAAAATAAGGGCTCACTATTAAACTACACTATTAACAAGTATACAAAAAAAATTATGATCTTGACCGAGTGCTGATAAAAGAAAGATTAAAATGTTTGTTTGAAAATATCACCCCAATGGTCAGTTCTGTGTGTAAACATCTTAACGAACTATGAAATCTGATCCACGCTTCTAAACTTGTAGTTAAGGGTCAAAGTCTTTGTTCTTACGCTAAAACCCTTTTGTTGTGTATCTTGATAGTTTATACCAGTTTACAAAAGAGGCTTCGATTACTTTACACTTGTACAACTTGTGTACAAATTCTACTTATTTAAGCATTGAGATTGGGTTGCACCAGGCCAACTTTGACGTTAACTTTAACCTGCACTTCAATAATACAACGTAAGTCATTTTGTCTAAACGACGGTTCGACGCGCAGATTGAACTCTGTTGACTAGTGTAGAGGTGGTGTAATGGTTAAGACCCCCGCCTGAGGATCGAAAGGTCCCAGGTTCGAATCCTACTCGTGCCATATGAGTTTGTATACCAATCTGACTCATGTATAGTAGTTTTCATCGACCACCACTTGCTTCCGGTGAACGAAAAACATAATGATTGGATTTTAGATAACGCTTTAACATTCAGTCCGGTTACTGTACTATCACAATTTGTTTTTCTGTGAATAAAATTGAAATAAAATACCGCGTCTACTTGTATCTTTATGTCGCGGTAATAAAGGCCAGATTGCAATAAATTTGGGTAGGTTGAGAGACGCTATGTTCATTAGCACTACTACAATCACATTTTTATTAATAGCAAAAACTAAATATGCCACAGGAAATTATGTTATCCTTGTTTTATCGTTGTTATTTCATCCTATACCATTCATTTCATACAATTCATTCATTTGCCATCTCTGTCGGTCCTGGGCTAACTGCTTCACTTCAGACCAGGTCAGTCCGATCGCCTTGAGCTCCGCTGCAAGTGTGCATAGCCAAGATGCTTTCCTTACATATTATAAAAAGAAATCCCCCTGTCATGTCTGTCTGTATAAACTCGATAAGCTCAAAAACGATTGGACGGAATTTTGTACAGTTTTCAATAATTGATAGTGCGATTCTTGAGGAAGATATAGTCTCAGGTACGAACCTGAGATGCGCGGCTGGTACTAGATAAACGAATTTATTAGATACTACATTAATTTTGTACTAAAGAAAATGTAAACACAATTTACTACAAGGATTCATTTCATTTCAACTGATTCATAGTAACTTCTAACACGAAAACATCAGAATAATATACATGTCACGATTATTAATTAAAACTGTATTAACGTTAATTAGATACCTAGGTGGGATTACTTTTCTAATTATCATACTTGATGAGGTGTCCGCGGATTACGTGAGGTGTGCATAAATAAATACGAAGTAGACTTACTGCATTATATAATCATTGCATTATATAATCATATGATTATATAATGAAAGAGATGATATCATCTCTTTCATCTCTCTCGTTGAAGCCGAAGGCAGACACGGTCGTAAAGCAACCGAATCTTCAAAATTCTAAACGGAACCAGGGTTCCGTTTAGAATTTTGCGTCCGCATGCGCCAGGGCGCATGGCGTGGAGTAAAAAGAAAATTATTAGGACAAATCACATAGATGGAGCTCGCCCCAAAGTAAGTTCGAGACTTGTGTTATGGGATACTAACTCAACGATACTATATTTATTAACAAATACATACCTATATAGATAAACATCCAAGACTCGGGCCAATCAGAAAAATATCATTTTCTATCATGACGCGACCGGCGATCGAACCCTGGACCTCTCGGTTCAGAGGCAAACACTTTACCACTGCGCCACCGAGGTCGTCGTAAATGAATCTACTCAGATGATATGAGTATTCTATTTTATTTTCTGCAATATATATTTGCTCACTATTAATACTAGATGTTGCCCCGGCCTTCGCTTTCGTAGGAATTTTGATATAAAATATAGCCTATAGCCTAATCTTGGATAATGTACTTTTCCAAGGGTGAAAGAATTTTTGAAATCAGTTGGGTAGTTTCGAAGATTACTTGCCTCGAACATACAAACGCTTACCTCTTCATAATAATAGTATTAGATTTGTATAATGTTGTTTTGTATTGGATGTAAAATTTTAATGTTTCTAATTTTAAATAAAAGTAAAGCCTCTCGTCTTAGCTTAGGTTTCTTCCCAGACATAAAGTGTCGGAACCCAGAATTCGCTTTTCTACTTTTTCTCCTTCACTTCGCACCTAAAGAAGTAAAGAGTATTGCCTTAATTAAGCATTATCTATTATACCCAAATGTTTAAATTTCAGAAAAAAGTTCTTTATCAATAAGATAAGATTTTGTCCTAACGAAGCCTTTGTTTAAATTTCAGAAAAAATGTTCTTTGTCAATAACATTTTGTCCTAACGAAGCCTTTACACAAAAATAACAGTCTTTCTAATTTTAATCTAATTCTTTCCAAAATCCCCGAATAAATTATTACTTCTGTGTTACAACGCTGAATATTCATTTTGGAGAGCAGCTGACCCGATGGTCCTTCGGGCCGGGTGGTGGTCCTTCGAGTCGGATAAAACCTCCTATTCAATACAATGCGAGGGTATAATGGATGAATATGTAATGAATGTGTGTTCAAACATATCTTTCAATGGTATTTTATTAAATTTCAGATATGAATGCTAAAATATACTCGTGAATGTCTTTATTACCATTTTGTTTTGGGATATATGATTAGATTTCAAAATATTAGAAAATATTTTACTAGATTTATACCTAAACATAAATCTCTAAAAGGCGTAAGTTCGAATCTAAAAATGGCTTTATACACAATAATCGAAATAAAAAATGTGGCGTGTTGTTCCAGCCCAGGAATACTCCATATCCTCCAATGGATGTCGTACGAGGTGATCAAGGAACACATAGCCTAGACAGCTGATAAACAACAACAGCATTCCCAAGGAGGTTAAACATCAGTCAGTTGTATAATCACGGCCGAATTTTCAAAACTTCAAGGGTAGGTATATTTATATAACGCTGACCCTTAACTTCGCTGTGTCACCGCCTGGAATCCAACAAGGAAGATGCGGAGATGAAAAACAGTTAGGTATTTAATGCTGTAAGCTCGAAATAGACTGTCTAAATGTACCAAGGTACGCAGCGCGAATATTGAAAGGGCCAAAACTCGTAAAAATTGAAGGAATATGCCACATGCGTCAGTAATATCTACGTAAATTTTTCAATATCGTACACAACATTTATTGAATATTGTATATGGAAAATTTACCTGTGTTATGAATAGAGAATATCGAAAACTTTCTTCGACGATCATTCCTGTCCGATGCGTAACTCCTTCAGTTTTTATCCGTCGCATCTAAAACGTTCGACCATCTTAATGTGGTGCGTTTTGTTTAAATAATATTTTATTTCAACTTACTTTGCAGTCTATTATGGCGGCAGTGAAAAGTCGTGGAAATCTGTAGGAAATTCGATTCGTGCTCTCATTACTAGAAGGGCCGGTCGGACCCTAAAGATCGAATCTCCAATGTATTTGCATTGTAAGAACATTTAGGGTGTGGTGCAAGTCACATACTATTATGGTTAACGAATGATGAGTGAATGAATGAATAAATGAATGAATGAATGAATGAATGAATGAATGAATGAATGAAAGACTGAAAGCTTTATAAAAGACTAGTATGCTAGCAATCTATCACTACCATTCGATCCTGGAGAAAATAAAAACAATTGAACAATAATAGGATCGCAATCCGATCGGGCCGCGGGAGAACTGAAAGGCCATATGGCAAGCTATAAGCTATAAGCAATTCATGGCTCTGTCTACCCCACATAGAACTTAATACCGTATTTGTAGGTAACGCTACCCTTTAAACAAACAAGTAATAAATAAATTTAACAGTGAAAACTTGCAAAAGGCTTTATAGTTATTTATGTTTAATACTTATTAACTTGTTCAATAGCTGTAAATTTTCTTGAGAAACAAAATAAGATAAATAAAATATGACTAAACAGCCAGCAGTATTTTCGAGTGTGTTAATTCTAACATTGGCGTCAGGTTTTATTCCAGTCGCCTAAAGACAACTACTTACAGTCTAGGTACGTCTTAATAGTTGTGTGACGAGTATTGATCCTGTGCGATCTTACATCTCACATTATTGATGCGCGCGGGCCGTATTTAAGTAGGTCACCTGCATCAGCTGTTTTAGTTTACATTTTACTGTGAAAATACATCGACTATTGGGTCACAATCAAGCTCAAATCGAGGAAGGATTTGTCTAAATTAACTTGTGGTTTCAATAAACAACTATTGACGAACTATCCCTTCTTCATCACATCTCAACTTTACATCGAAAATGTATGGTGATCGTGCCGTTCACTAGGCCGTATCGTACAGATCCATTTCGTATTTTTATAGGCGAATTCCCGCTTCATCTCATACCTTAGTCCGCAACACCATCCTGTGTTGCTGAAAGAAAAATGAAAGCTAGAAAGCCGAAGGAATATAAATTGTTATCAATGTAAGTCATCATCATGCGTAGATAGATGTACCTCTGTCGGATGAGTTATGAATTACCGAGAATCGATATCATATTTGAACAAAGATTATTCGAAATGAGGACATGCTCGAAAAACTTTTTTAATTATAATTTACAAATTAAGAGGATCATCGAATTTCTCCGTCGAATATTTTTCATTATATTTCTCAATAATAAAAAGTTAATAAAAAAATAAATAATACGAACTAAAGCTATTTAGGTATTATATATAAGTGAGATTGGTATACAATTTGAAATATATATTTTTTTTGTTTTTATGTATTAACTTTTATTTTATGCTTTGGCATTTGCTACTGAGCTATATCCATAATGGTGCAACTGGCATTTTTCTTAAATAGGTATTGTAAAGTGTTATGTATGTATATTGTATATGAGTTTGGTACTTTTGCGCGCAAGACACATGCGCAAAAGACACTTGCGCGAAAAGAAACTTGCGTGCACGTTTCACGCAAGTCTCCTGTGATACGATTGTATGATATGTATGTACGAAATAATTTTTTTTTCTTTCTTATAAAATGCGAGTATATATTATATATGCAAGGAAAACCCTATTCGGCTTATCTGAAAAGCCTTTTGTATAAAAACATTAACCCAATGGGCGTATAAAACTGCCCCTTTTATAACCTGAGATCTTAAGGAAACAAAAATGGCTGGCTTCTGATCTTAAAATATCTTCTGCTATTTTAATGATCATGCGAGCCCATGTTAGATGAAACAGGGCCGTATTTAAGGAAGAACAGGTTAGGCTATGGCCCTGGGAACTCCTCGCCAAGGGGCGCCCATAGTGTATGTATCATATGCTTTATTAAATTTTGAATATAGTTATCATTGTCAACGGTCGCAGTCATCGAAATCGATGAGGAGGCAAATATATATACACTAGATGCGCCCCGGGGCTTCGCTCCCGTGGGAATTTCGTTATAAAAAGTATCCTATCTGTTATTTCAGATTATATTCTACCCGTGTACCAAATTTCATAACAATCCGTCCAGTAAATTTGCGCGAAAGAGTAACAAACATTGGTACACTCACAAATACATAATCACAAACTTTCGCATTTATAATAAGTATTATAGTAGGTAGGAAGTAGGATTTATCGGAATTTTGTACCAAAAATAGAATTTAATGCTTGATATTTTCCTTTGATCGTGTACAAAAGAAGCACAGCCATTCATTCTTTTATATGTATATTTAACTTAACACACGGCGCGTTTCAACAATAACTCTGATACCCCGAAACTCCTTACTTATATCTAAACCAAAAAAACGTTTTTATTCACAATAAAGCTTATCTTTTGTTCGTTGAAGCATGTTGAACATATCCGTGTGTAATCTGTAAGTCTTTTGTTAGAGGTGATTACTACCGGTGTGCCGATTGGGTGAGTATGAAGATTCAATTGCATTTCAATTATTTTTTTTATTGTATAGGTCTTAATACCAAACCCAACTAATATTTTAAATGCGAAAGTAAATATGTTTGTTTCTTAGCTCTTCACGCGTTATCTACTCATCCAATCTTCTTGAAATTTCGCATATATATAATTAAGAGTATGGAGAAGAACATGCGGTACCATTCATCCTGGAAAAAACTATTGTTCCTGTGGGATTTGCGAAAAACCTGTATTCTATTATAGGTGGCGCTGAATGCTATAAACTTTGCAATAAAACGCTAGATGGCATTGTGTGTATTTTAAAAGCGCTGTGGATATTTTATTTCTACCAATTTTTATCCCAATTCTATTTTAATATGAAGAAAAACCTGTTCCCGCGGGCATTTAAACGGACGAAGCCGCGATTAAACAGCTAGTTCACTAATATAGAAACAAATATGGATACTGATGGGCTTTGCAGTGGGAGAAGGGCTACGCTATGTTGCTTCCCGCTGTCTGTCTGTCCATAAGTATGCTTAGATCTTTAAAACTATGCAACGAATTTGGATGCCGTATTTTTTAGTAGATAGAGTGATTCGAGAGGAAGGTTGAAGTATATAATTTATTATGGTTTTACCCGAGCGTAGTCGGGACGGGCCACTAGTCCTAATTAATATTATAAATGTGAAAGTAAGTTTGTTCGTTCGTTTATTTGTTTGTTAAAATTTCGATGTATCTACCACGCTCTATCTACTCAACCAATCTTCTTGAAATGTATACATGTAGTTTGAAGTATGGAGAAGGACATAGGATACCATTCGTCCCGAAAGAAAAAAAATTACGCGGGCGTAGCTGTTGGCAAAGTCTAGTTTATTATAAATAAATTTCATTGTAATGTCTTCTTATTTTCGAGTTTATTATTGTGTAATTTTTGTTTATATTTTATATATATTAGCTATTTGAGTCCCACTGCTGGGCAAAAGTGTAATATATAATTAAAATATACATATTATGTTAGACCAGATAAAGAATTTTAGTAGAAAGTAATAGATATACTATTACAGTAAAATAAATAAATATAAATATATTAGAACAAATCACACAGATTGAGCTAGCTCCAAAGTAAGTTCCAGATTTGTGTTATGGGATACTAATTCAACGATACTATATTCTATAACATAAATAGATGAACATCCAAGACCCAGGTCAATCTGAAAAATATCATTTTCCATGTTGACCTGACCGGGGACCGAACCCGGGACCTCCGGTGTAACAGACTGGCATGGTGACCATTAGGCCACGGATGTCGTCAAAACACAAAGCAGTAGTAAACTAGTGACAAGCCAAGAAATGAATGCAATTTATAAAAATGTGTAAAAAAAATATAAAACCAAAATTTATCCGTGTATGTGTATCAGAAATCATGTCGACTATTCACAATCACAATTATTACTCACATATCTGACCTTATGTGACCTTTTCTTCCCTCATATTATATTGACACAGTTCCACTTTCAATATTTACCAGAAAAATCAACCTGTCCATTCCTTTTGAAAAGGGCTGACGGCTTGTAGCACCTCTCATAGATATACATCGGTGTAGACGCCGCATCTACGCGTTTCTGACACGTGGTTAGCCCTAGCATAGGACCATTATATATTCTACCGTGGACGTCTCTCTCTCTCTCTCTCTCTCTCTAATTCAAGCGATTTTCTGGCATTCCTAGCCGTTGATCGTCGGAGCCCAGGTCTGTTTTCCTACGTTTTTATTTTCACTTCGCGCGATCGGTATCTATAGCCTGTGTTAAATATCATAGTACTTACCTACCTATAATATGTATATAGATTACGCTGCACTTTTGACCAGAGCGAGCCAGTTACTCAATACATCATTAATTACGTTAATTATTGCCCGACATACAACTTACATACCTGTAAATTTAGTGATCTGTTTAGCTAGTAATTTCCGTGTTATACCTAAGTGACTTTGTATGCTTGTGTAGGATAATAAAATGGTGGTTGTGTTAAGACTTTGTTGACTTCTAATCAATATAATACTAATATAATCAATATAATAATAATACTTTTACCCAGATACACACACAATTCTATAATAGCTTTGGCAGCTGTGACATACCCAAGTAGGATTGGCGTCACGCAAAATTACAAGCTAATTTCCAAAATTGTAACGTTTATTTATTACTAGCGGCTCGTCCCGGCCTCGCTCGGGTTAAAACATAATGAATTATACGCCTAAACCTTCCTCGGGAATCACACTATCTATTGGTGAAAACCGCATGAAAATCCATGCAGTCGTTTTTGAGTTCATCGCGAACAGACAGACAGAGAGGTAGAGGACTTTGTTTTATAATATGTAAGGAAGCTGTGAGATCGACTTAAAAATAATAACGGTTACAAACTAGTTAAAAACAAGGTTTCACAGCCCCGAATGAAACCATAAATACGAGAGGATGAGATAGGAATCTCCACGAAATATTAAATTAATCGTGTAACTTTTTTGAACAATGGCTGTATTGTCAACGGCATTGGCTGTTTCGCCAACAAGGCCGAACTGTGTGAATTATAATTATTATTAAAATGGGATACAAATATACAGCGACTATACTTGACGACCTCGGTGGGGCAGTGGTAAAGTTCTTGCCTCTGAATCGAGAGGTCTCGGGTTCGATCCCCGGTCGGGTCATGATGGAAAATGATCTTTTTATGATTGGCCCCATTGTCTATATATATATTTGTTATAAAATATAGTATCGTTGAGTTAGTATCCCATAACACAAGTCTCGAACTTACTTTGGGGCTAGCTCAATCTGTGCGATTTGTCCTAATATATTTATTTATTTATATATATACAGCGCGCAGGGCCTTCGGTATTTAGGGTAATATAGATCTATGACACCACTCTATCATATTAAAATCGGTTCACAATACGTCGACAGCTTTGATTTGTTTGACTAGGGTCAGATTTAGTGAGGTGCAATCGTGAATTATGATACGAGTTCTGAATTGGGGGTGTTCATAACATGGGAGCAATGTTGACGTTTTCAGCTGTTCTATTTGACAATTTGATGTTTAATAAGTCAATTGTTTTATTTTTATTTGTTTAATAATCAAAATACTTTGTTTTTTCCTCAAGTTAGCTATTTGATTTTGTACGGAACCGCGGAATTTTGAAGTGAAAACTTCTTTAGCAGCGTTGTGCATTATTTGTGATGGGTAAAAAAATTAAACACGCGTCAGGACATGTGAATTGACCGAAAATTCGTGAGACGTCCAAAATGGACAACGCTAATATTCAAGTTTTCACTTCTGCCGGCTTCCGGGAGGGCAACACGTTTTTTTTTTCGCAATTTCGAGATTGCAATACAAAAAGTTGTTAAGTATGACAGCATAATATGAAAAGCATTTTGACAAAAGGATGTCAATGTTTAAAAAGTCACCCTGTTATGTCTGTGGCGGGCTCCGCTGAATCTGAAACATAAATAACTAATAATTCATAAACATTTTGTTATTGTAATATAAATATACTTACTTACATTTAATACAAAAATAAATAATAGCATTGTATAAAGTATTTACATATTAAAGTGGATACAATATAAATATACAAACAAATAATATTATATAACTTAATTATAAACACAGTTTAACATAAGGAAGTAACTAACTTAATATTGTATAGTGTAAACCACATTTACCATTCATCGATAGCGTGCATCGATAATTCCGACGCACTAGTCATAACGGGATATGTACGGGGGGACAGTCCTGCGCTCGCGCACCTCACCTGACCAGTACAGATTCACCTGAGACGCGGACCGCTCGCTAGTTGGCTACCCGCCCGCTTATGCTACAACAATAACTGACGCGACGCCATTACCGGCTCAGTTATCATTCTGCTTGAACTTTCCTTTACCTTCTTACGAACAATTTACTATTCTTGTGCTACGCTGTGAACTATTCTGCTTGTGCTGTGATTTCTCTCCACCTAATTCTTCCTGCTGCGTTCTTCTGCTTGTTGGAATAAAATTTGCATCGCAACGTGAGTTATATATTTCATTCGCTCCGCATCGACAAGAGAGAATTATAGTGGTAGGATACTTCACCGTCATCCTAACCTAACATGTTTAAAAATATTGTTTTTTGTTTGTCTGCGAAATGCATGTTGGAACTATAGGGCCCGCGGAACGAGAACCCGACTCACAGTTGATCGATAGGCAGTCGGTAAATAAATGCCGATTTTCCCGCTATCCATTACACGAATCTTCGACGACTGTCCGACGATTGATCGATTCGGTGGGTAATTATTTACTCTGTGTGCTATTAGGTTACCGATTGAAAAGTTTGCTCGAAAGTCCTGTATATTGGTTTGTTTGTCACACTTTCAAGGTTAAATTGCTCTGAGACTATTTTGATGTTTCGTATGTATCCTTACATTTGTAAAACAAAGTCCATTGCCGCGTCTGTCTGTTTGTTCGCGATAGACCCGAGTGGAAATATATGCTACTTTGTTTAAACGTGTACTAGTCTCATGGCTCAGAAATGGGGTATAGAAAATGCTGCGGCGATTAAGAAGACTAAGTTCGTTGCGCCGCCGCTTCGTGCGCTTAGAACTCTGATAGCTGAGGTAGTAATCCAGTGTTTAAGATATCTGTGGTCTTTGGATCCCCAGCAGACTCCTGACAGCTATATCGTCAACTTAGTAGCTATACTTAGAGCAGGCGGCCCGTCATTAAATCACAACTGAATTTTTATTTTTTACACTGAAACCGACTTCGCGGCATCACAGCCCCGAATGAAACAGAGTACACGCGAGTATTAGAGAGACAAAGGAAAGGAATTGAAAATCTAAAGGTGAGTTGCACCAGTCATCTTTCACGTCGACTGTGACCTGCGCGCCGCTGACGTTCAAACAAAATGACGTACCTACTTTGCGTAAACGCTAAAGTTAACGTCAGAGTTGAGTGGTGCAACCCACTCTAAGTTAACACTCAAAAATTAGTAAAAAAAACCGAAATCTGTTAAAATAAAAACAAAAAATAAATTTTACTGACAACTTTCTTCAATTGGCAAAGTACGCTGTCATAACGAACACCATATCAAAGGCCCTCGAAACCAGGGGGCTTACCATCATCTTTTAACGCGATCCACTTTACGACCTAAACTGATCTGCATCGCAAATTCGTACCATCAAGATGATATAACGATCCATTATAGGTAGTGACCAAAACAATACGCCAATTCGATTTCATTCACTCATTTTGCATACAATACCGTACCATGATGTGCATTGAGAACGTAAACTGGATCGCTTGGCTGTCAAAATTGGCGATTCAAAAAAAAAGTTACTATTTCAGATAGGTTTCCACGAAAGAAGTCCCACAGACTTGGCGCTACTGTCGCTGAAAACAACGATGTAGTCTATTTGTTATTGATAGTTCCGAATTTTGCCACGGAAACTCTTTCGTGGTACGGTTTTTATGTTCCGAACATTGTGTTTAGATGTTATGACCAACAAATTTTTAGTCTGCATAATATTGCATTTATTTCAATTTAAATATTTTATTTTATTGTTTTGTATTTACTATAGTCATGTAACATCTAGATAATAATATACATTTATATTATATGTTATATACATAATTTTAAGTAATAAAAAGGTGCGTATTGTTTGCCCAAAATGGTAAGAATTTCATATCGGAACGCAACTCTTGAAATGAGATGTAATATATCGACATCGTATAGCCTCATCTCTTTCTTACATTTGGCTACTGTCACTGGGGTTTACGATTCAGAGACATTTTTAATTTTTTAAATTGATTTCATTCACTCCTTACGATTCAAAAGCGACTTTATTAAGATAAGTTGGTGGTACCAAATAACGCGATTCATTTTAGGTTCCTTAACTGAACTGCCCTGCATTTGAATCATTGTGTAATAGTTGATGGTAGGCCCCCAGGCTCTGTCTGCCCCGCATGTGATAAAGACGTGATTCAGAAACAATACGCGCCTAACACATCCATTCACCATTGTTTGCAACCCGTTTTATTATACGGCGGTTCGACGATTACGTATATTGATAGCTGACAGACAGACAGACAGATTGCCTGACAAATAGATTGCCTGGTAAGTAACACTTCTATAGGCAATTTTTTCAATAAAATTGTCTGTGTATATCCAGCAATCTGCAATACTATCTCTTTGGTTAAACGGTGGTTGTCAAGTGGTTAAGACCGTCCGCCTGTGTTCGAAAGGTCACAGGTTCGAAACCTACTCGTGCCACATGAGTTTGTATACCAATCTGACTCATGTATAGTAGTTTTCATAGACCACCACTTGTTTCCGGTGAAGGAAAACATTGTAAAGAAACCTGAACACTGATTGACAGTCTGCTTGACTTGTGTGTATTCGATTACTTGCCATTAGACGGGGTTAGGTAGGCGTAAAAGTCATGTCAAATATCTTTAGGCGGTTTGAATACAACACACTCGAAAAAAAATAAAGACTGAAAGAGAACTGGACAATTTTTTCACTATTAAAGTTAATGTAAGTATATACGGATTTTTTCACTATTAAAGTTAATGTAAGTATATCTATTATAGGATAAAATAAAATTATTTTCTCATAATATGCTCAGTGCAGCCGATGTATTATATTGTTTCTCATAAGTATAATTATGAAACACAACATAATAAGGAACCAATAACGTTGTAGGAATGTAAAAATTTACAAGAAAGAAGTTCACTGTTAGCGCTGGCGGTGTGTCACATAAAACCAACTTCGTATTTGATCCCGAATCGAAAATTTACATCCATAGGAAATGAAAAACGAAATCGTCGGCTTTTTTTTTCTCTCTTTCGCCCTCTTTTACACGGAAATTCGCAGTTTAGTCTGTTCAGTCAGTTTGTGATAACAATTTATAGACTTTTTATGTTTTGATTTCCTTTTTAGAGCTCCGAAAATAAATAAAAAAAAAAACAAAAGAATAACAATCGAATCACTCGTGTTAATAGATCTATTTTCTGCGAAAACGTTGGATTGATTTTAAATTTTGTACACTTGAATCAGTCTTATTGGTCCGGCAATTTAGCGTTGTAGGGAAAGTGTGAGGCGACAAGGGAAATTCAGGGAAATTCGATGATAAAGTTAACAAAGTTTATTGCAAGATTTTACAGTACAGAGTATGAAGTATTTCGTAAAGAATATCTTTGTTTATGAGTTCGCCGCAGTCTATGGCTGCGCAGGGCTCCAGCTTAAACAAAGATATGAATAGTTTTACTAATATTATAAAGGTAAAACAATCGGTTCCCTTTGTGAGACCCACAAGTGGATGCCCGGAGGAGACCAAATATTTAGCCCTTTCAATATTACTAAGTCTCTAATTACAGGTAGGTTCAGCCCTGTGTGAGACCCACAAGTGGACGCCCGGAAGGTTACTGCACCTATATTAGGAATGCCTAGTCTCTAATAGATAACAATTCAAAATGCACACAGCGAAGTCATATTCTGGCGTGAGCGAAACCATAGCGCGTTCTAACTTCGTACAGCGCCATCTAGTGCTCGGTGTTGAACTTCATGTATGGTGTGACAGCGTCATTTTTTTAACAATTAAATGTATTTGTTTCAGGTACGTAGCTACTACAGGAGGAAGGCGCAAAGTGAAAAGGGGCTGGCAAAGAATTAATTCAGTGACTGCAATGCGCGTGTGACACCTCTGGTGTTACACACGTCCAGGCTTCGGTGACCGCTTGCCATCGGGTCGCTTGTTCAGTCAGTAGTATAAACACGTCCAGGCTTCGGTGATCGCTTGTTATCGGGTCGCTTGTTCAGTAGTATAATATATGTATAATCAATCAATGTTAATTCGCCTTATTTCTTTCTTTTCGAGTGTGTTATTGCTAATAGTGATATCTGATAGCTTATACGACTACTTACCGACATCTAGTGAGTATCTACTTACTATTTGGTATATATATTATGACGTATGTATACATGACGCGGTCATGAACCTGAAGTGGAACTGGGCAGGACAACTGGCACGTCGGCGTGACGGCAGGTGGAGTGATTGCTGACTGAATGATGGTTGGAGAGAGGTAGTATGAAGTACTTTGTAAAAAGGCATATTACAAGTCTGATGATTATGTGAACGACAATAATGTCTGGCCCAAGCATGGTGCAGTGTCCTCATAACATATGTAATTGATTTATGACATTATTACGTACGTTTTGTACATTTAGCTTTTTATTTGTGTGACATCATATATATATTTTTTTTTGTGTGACAATTTTCAATAATTTTATTGGAAATACAACTTTTATTTTATTTATTCATTCAACTTTTGACATTTTTAATAATGATGTAAATTCGTCAATCTAATTTTTAATATTGACGTCCTTGGAGAAAAGGCTGCGGTGAAGTTTGTTGCGCCGCTTCTTCTTCACCTTCGCGCTTTGGAAGCCGGCAGTAGACTTAGTTTTTTGACGTCAATAAGTGATGTATATCATCCTAAATTGAATAAAGAATTTTGAAATTGAATTTGAACTACTGTATACATACTAAATTTTCAAACAGCATACAGGTTTGCTCACGATGTTTTCCTTCAACGGAAAATAAATTTGGTCTACCAAACGCAGGGGGCACGAATAGGTTTCGAACCTTTCGATCACAGACCGACGGCCTTTAAACCACTAGACCATCGCCGCTTTAGGTTATATTTGACAAGTTTATTTGTTTGACAAATTAAAAAAAAAACTATTTTCAATATTAATCTAGCTACAACTTTTGAACGGCTGAACCGATTTTGATCAAACATATATAAGAACCACCGCGTAAAAATTAGCTATCAAATATAAAAAAAAAACCGCAAACAAATTGGTCCACAGACAGACAGACAGACTTAGCGGTGAAAACTTAGAAAACCTCTCTGTTTGCGACGGGGCTTAAAAAATAACTGAATGTGAATTAACCTTATATCAAATATTTCGTAATCGGTTTACGAGCTTTTCGTCGTCACGTGACGAATACAGCGCCCCAAAAATAATCTAAATAAGATCACGCCATTACTGCTTACATGCCATTCTCAGCATAAATATATAGGAATTCGTTCGTAATATTGAGTTTCGTTGTTCGTACAAAACGTTACCTTTTGCTTGTTGGCTCAGAGAAATGAATGGATTGGTTCTTGATAAATATTTTATTTATTTTTATTTATTTAGGGGCATATTTTAATTTGTGCTTGTTTAATCAGCACATAGTATGAAACAAAGTCGCTTCCCGCTGTATGTCTGTCCCTATGTAAATAGATTAAGACTTAGATCTTAAAACTTCCCAATGGATTTTTTTGCGGGTATTTTTAATAGATAGAGGGAATCAAGAGTAAGTTTTATATAAATAATATGAATAACATGCATAATATTGCACCTGTATGAAGCCGAGACAGGTCGCTAGTATTTATATACAATAATAAAATATATTAATAACCCCTCCATTCCATTTCTGTTCTTATCAATGGCCTTCAGCCATCCAGCATACATTACTCGGGACCATTCGCAAAATTTAAGTATGTATCGAATAAGTAAAATGTTTTCAGATCGTTACAAATTACCGAGAATGAAGGGAAGCCAATTAAATTGACTACACGCGGTATGTAAATAATAAGTTATGAGCGTACGCACGAAACAAACGCGTGCGAAGCCGCCGGCAAAAGCTAGTAAACAATAATATTAACACATAAATCAATTTTAAAATATCCAATTGAAATTTCGTAAATCAATTTTGTAACAGGTAATTTTGTTTCCAGATAAAAATGAAGCCAAATATTGATTGAGAGTAGCAACATCCAAGATTAGGCTAAAAATATTTTTATGCTAATAACTAAAACGTGAGAGGCGGAGAATTAACTCCTACCTAAAACAATAGGTGGTGTATACATGCGTATAATAGCCGTAGTGGTGTAATGGTTAAGACGCCCGCCTGTGGATCGAAAGGTCCCAGGTTCGAATCCTACTCGTGCCACATGAGTTTGTATACCAAATTGACTCATGTATAGTTACGAGTAGTTTTCATCGACCACCACTTGCTTCCGGTGAAGGAAAACATCGTGAGGAAACCTGCACACTGGTTGATTATTATTAACTTGTGTGTGAAATGGAGAAGGCAATGGCAAACCACCATTGCCTTCTCCATTTTATTAATAACGCCAAGTGTGTTTCATTCCACGTAATAATCACGTCCCTCAGCCATGAGAAATACGATTACGAAGAAGAAACAAAAGGTAGGTACTGAACCATAAAGCAAAGCGTAGTGAATGAATGTTTGTGAATTTACTAAATTAGTGTTCAGTACAGTCAACAACACATCAAGTTACCCTGCGTGAAACTCTATGGCGCAGTAATAGCAACGAGTTTGCAATGAATTTTGATAGGTTGATGTGCTAGGTAAAAGAAAGATATTTTTAATGATCAATACGTTTAGAAAACAAGTAAAATATACATAAGATTAAATACTAGATTTTTTTTATTAGAATTATTTCATTTATTTTCTTTTTCTATACCCCAAATTTGTGTGTGTTCCCATTTAAGCGAATCCTGGGGCATAGTTTAGTTATCAAAAGACGATGAGTTAGCGTCCTGTCATGTCACATGATTTCTATCAAAAAGGGACGAATGTAATTTTACTGAAATTGCCTCTCAAATTGGACTCACACCAAACCAAACTTCATATAATATATTGCCATTTTTACTGAGAGTACTATAACAAAGTGGTACTTATAACAAAATTAAGAATATTTTTGAGACATATAGAATAGGGTAGTTGAAAAAGAATTGTAACAAATATGTTTCATCTAGATAAGATGTATTAAATCATTGACCGAGCGAGCGAATAATATATATATTTATTTATGTAGGTATGTATGTTTGTAACGCGATAACTTTCGAACCGTCGGTCTGATTTTGATGCAATTTAAAAGGTATATAGGATCTGTCAATGGAATTTTTAAGTTCGTGGGGCATCAAAATCGATTAAGTCGTTTTTGAAATATTCACAATATTGTAAAAATTTATTGTGTTCACGAGGTCCAAGTTCGCGGCGGACAACTAGTAAAAATAACAAAACGGTAATAAATATAACAAATCGGTCGAATTAACAGAAGTAGGTAGTAAAGCGTTATTTCAACCGCCATTATTACAAACGGTGGGTTCGCAATAGGTATAATTTTTGTCAAATGACAAGAAGAAAAATGGTTAAAGGTCATTTTCTACATTGTCCGTGTCTATCCCTCGTAGGGGACGACACCCACAATGGGTTCAATTGTTCCCGTAACATCTGCTTTGGGTCTATAATGTGGCAATTTTGAGGAAAAAATATCTAATAAATAAGAAAAGTTACCACAAACTCCTGGTCTAATGGAAGAGATAACAATTTAAATATTTAGATATTAATAAATTGTTTAAAATACTAGCGGCCCGCCCCGGTTTCGCTCGGGTAAAAACATAATAAATTATACCCCTAAACCATCCTCAGGAATCCCTCTATGTATTGGTGAAAACCGCATGAAAATCATGGAATTAGTTTTTGGGTTTATCACAAACTGCAGACAGGCGCGGTAGAGGACTTGTAAGGATTATAGATTTTTTTTAATTCTTACTCTATTAAGTAATGTTTCTTCATCTTCATCGCCCTGAATTATTTTTTTATTGTAAAGATGTTACTTACACAAAATGGCGTACATTGCGTTTTTCTGCGCAGTTTAAAGTTACCGACAAAGTTGACTGGTTCAAATCAATCTTTTTGTCTTAAGTCAATGTTTAACGTCATTAACTCATGTATTGTGGGTACTCGGTGGCGCAGTGGTAAAGTTCTTGCCACTGAACCGAGAGGTCCCGGGTTCGATCCCCGGTCGGGTCATGATGGAAAACGATCTTTTTCTGATTGGCCCGGGTCTTGGATATTTATCTATATATGTATTTGTTATAAAATATAGTATCGTTGAGTTAGTATCCCATAACACAAGTCTCGAACTTACTTTGGGGCTAGCTCAATATGTGTGGTTTGTCCTCATTTATTTATTTATTTATTGTCTCTAGTTTCTTTCAAACTTATTTAAAATACATAAACTATAAGCAAGTAGAATTAAATTACACACAATTATAGTACTCTCAACAGCGTGTTTTGTGCGAAATTTCTCGGAAAATGCTCCGCTTTAGCGGGAACCACATGGAAATTCTACTATTTAGCATATTCTGATTATTTCACGTGCATAAATTGACGTACATTAACGCAACGAAATATTATGTTGTCTGTGTAAAATGCACAAAAAGATATGCTCGTTACCCATAATGCCGTTCAAAGCAACAATTCTAATATCCGTTCATATAATTCTGTACTTTTTATGTGCGGTGCGATTTGAGGAATATTAAAATATATTTTCCGTTGTGGTCCTCGAAATTTGTCACTAAAGTAAGCTAGTCTAGCCATCTAGCTGAATCGATCTCCTAAACAACCAAGACCTATGTCAATCAGAATAATGTTACGAGTTTATTTGTTAAACAAATTAAAAAAAACACCGACTTTCAATACTAAACCGATATCAAGGCTAAACCGATTTTGATTAAACATATCTAAGAAACACCGCACAAAAATTTCAAAATGTATGTAATCGGTTCACCCTTTGATGAGCAACGGTGCCACGTACACAGAGAGACAGACGACAGACAGGCAGATATATTTAGTGGTCAAACTTATAATACCCCTCTTTTTGCGTCGGGGGTTAAAAAGTAATTTTCTATTTTGACCTGACCAGAGTTTGAACCCGGAACTTCCGGTGTAGCAGTCCGGCCTGATGACCATTAGGTTACAGAGATCGTGAAAGTTGGTATGGAAATTTATCTAGATAGTTTTGAAGTGAAATTTCTTTAGCGGCGTTGTACACCTTTTGTGATGGGTAAAAAATTTTAAACTCGCGTCATAAAACAAAATTCAAAAACGCACAACGTTGACATTCAAGTTTTCACTTCTGCCGCCACTACCGCAGTACCGTTTTTTCCGCTGTGAAGTCGCGGGCAACATCTATTATCAAGAAAACACGAGTGATGTCGGCATTGAGGCCCATTGGAGCCTGCATCCGTCTTCTACTCGGCTGAAAACACAATTGTCTTTATCTAACCTAGTTTCGTTTTAAAATCAGGTGACATGTTAACACATTAAATATTTTTATTATTAGCGGTCCGTTCCGGCTTCACTCGGGTAAATCCATAAACCTTTGAATCAATGTATCTACATAAAAACTCGAATTAAAATCAGTTGCATAGTTTTAAAGATCTAAGCTTACACGTAGATACAGACAAACAGACAGACAGACAGCGGGAAGCGACTTTGTTTTTAACCTATGCAAGTAAGTAGTGAATTGTAATGATTTAATAGTAAGACCTTGTTTTATACTTTAAATAATTTAATTTAGTTGTTGCGGGGGCTTCGCTCCCGTGGGAATTTCGGGATAAAAAGTACCCAATGTGTATTCCTGGTTATATTCTACCCGTGTAACAAATTTCATAATAATCCGTACAAGTAGATTTTGCTTCTGATTTTACTTATATACAAATGCATATAGGTAGGTATAGATAAACATCCAAGACCCGGGCCAATCAGAAAAATATCATTTTCCATCATGAGCCGACCAGGGTTCAGAGGCAAGCACTTTACCACTGCACCACCAAGGTCGTCAAATCAAAAGCAATTTTAAAAGGAATAATTTCAGAATATTCCAGAACTTGAACAAAAAAAAACATTAATTGTCTCACGACATCCCGTTTGACCATAGTATTGGATTCCAACGTGATAAAACGAACGACATTAGACGTAACAAACTATTTTGTTATTTAAAAATCTCGTTAAAAATGATTGGGACCCGCTGTGCTGAATGGTTGATTTTAAATTGGATTCTCTTTTGAATAAAATCACTGGCATGCTTTTGCGGATGTTTTGCAAGTCAATCTATTCCGTACTAGCCGCGGTTTCGCTTTCCGCTTAAATGCCTTCGGGATCAGTTTTTCTTTGCATTAAAATGGGATTGGGAGATCTGGAATAAAATACTCATAGCGCATTTGAAATACACACAACACCATCTAGTGGTTTTATTGCAAAATTATAAAACGTGCATTTAGCGCCACCTGCAATAGAATACAGGTTTATCGTAAATCCCCGCGAGAACAATAGTTTTTCCAAGATGAAAGTTACCCTATGTCCTTCTCTATACTCTTATATGCGAAATTTCATGAAGATTGGTTGAGTAGATTACGCTCGAAGAGGTAACAAACAAACAAACAAACTATTAAATAGTTGGAATAAGCTTTTGTTTATTTGTCCTTCTTTTATGCCATAACGGAAAATTTAAGCGATTTTTGTTGTGGAGATAGTATAGGGCCGGAGAGTGACAATAGGCTACCTTAAAAACGCATGCAGACACGGGAGCAGTAGCTTGTATGGATGTGAGTTACGTTGTTAGGATGTATAATACTCAAACACACAAAATCTACTTGAAGAATTTTGATGACACTTGACATATAGGTAGAATATATCTAACCTTAAAATACACGCTGAGTACTTTTTATGACATCTTAAAATAATTACTAAATATTATATAAAACAAGTCGCCCATAATATCTGTCTGTTTTAAGCTTCCTTTTTTAAACTTCGCAACCGATTTTGATGCAGTTTTGACCTTTATTTACACAATTTATTTCCGAAGGTATATGGACCTCGTGCGAAGACGGCCGCTTATCTCGATTTCCGAATAAAGAAGTAAGACCAAATGTATAATATTAGTACATAATGTTAGCATTTCATCAAATTGTTGAATCTACATTTGTAAAATGAAATACTTCTCTTTTAATACATTTATCACAAAATCAACACTCTTTTTTCTTAACAAAATCAGTGTTTTTTTTTAGCGCGCGCGGCAAGACTGACGTCCCAACTTTTTTAAAAATTTTCCTCGTGACTGCCATAAGCAAAGGAATCAATAATCTGACAGCCTCAATGTTTAAGAATGTAAATGTCATAATATAATCATGTGTATGAAAATAAACAAGCTAACAATAAATATTGTAGTTGAAACTTTGACTGAAACAATGAAAACCTAGTTGAAATACAAAACAAATAAATTTAATACTGCAATTGATCAATAAAACATATATTTCGGTCACTTTTATTGCTAAATACCAAATGGTTCAACATTTTACGTTGCCCATAAAATGCATAGTCGTTGGACATTTACCAGAATCCACAAGAATCAGTTATTCTTGGGTTTGCAAAAACATCGTAAAAATTAGTGCTAACCCGTGAGGGGTAAGTTTAGAACCTAAGTTGGGTTATTTACGTGTCCAAAGTTGTAAAATTCTACTAATATTATAAATACGAAAGTTTGTGTATGTTTGTATGTTTGTTGGAATAACACATATGTAGGCTTCTTTTTATCCCGAAATTCCCACGGGAGCGAAGCTCCAGGGCGCAACTAGTATACAACATAACATTATATAACATTTCAGTTCAATATATTAATATATTTATTTCTGTTCAAATTAAAATGACTAAATGAGTTTTTAATTCTTGCCATCCAAAGTAATTAAACTATACAAATGTTGAACTTGATATGTTTTATTGAAATAACATAAATTGACAACGGGCCGCAACATATGAATAAAAATTACATCAACTTTACACAATTCCCGTTATATTACAAACAGCTGAATAAACGTCCAAATAGAGTTTAAAAAAAAACACAGAAACACCAGACAAACACATTAATTTACATTCTCTCTAGAACAAACAAAAAAGAAAAACATCAGTATTGCCCTTGCCAAATAAAAAGTTTTACGATGGTCGCACTTTGGCGTAGCCATTTGTTTTTTTACTCCCTGCTTTTTAGGGAAAGGCCTAGTAAGGGGTATTTTTATACATTCGCCATTTTGTGTCGGTTAATATATTTATACTGTTAGAAGTTAATGCAAATCTTTAACAACTCCGAGGGTCTATTATTTATACTATAAAACTATAAGCGTGTGTAATTCTTGTTTAGTTTATTATTAGGATGTTAGGCTGTAAAAAAGTAGCATGTCATGCTTTTTTACAGCCTAACATCCTAATAATAGTATTTTAATATATATTAAGTAATTTTAAATGACTGCATAATGATGTTGGCCTTTTTTAAAATGATTTCGAAGCATTTTTATTTGTTCGTTATTTTATATGGCGTTCGTTCTTGTCGTGGCTTCGTTTATTATTATGTGACGTTATTTTTCTTCTATAGGTATTGCAAACATATACACAAAGAAAAATAGTTTTTAATGACTTTGTAGCAAAAGATCAACAAAAAATAAAAATTATACCCTGTTACTAGTACATAAGCTGAGTAATCGCTAAATATTTTGTTGCAAGAATTTTAAAAATGGAACGTTTTAATTTTATTTTTCTTTTATACAAAAGTTTAGCAATAAATTCTTTGGTCGATTAAGAAATGAGAACTGAGCAATATTCTACGTGGCCAGTTATACAACATTTTTAGAACTTAATTTCCCTCTGCCGCTGATTTTGGCGCACTAACGAGCCGAGAACGGGTCTCACTGACCGCGTTTCTGGATTTTCTTATTACAATCATTTTTTTTACTTTTCACAAGCTCTATTTAACTTGCAATGTATGTAACTATGTATTCTTGAGGGGATTGAATGCAATAAGATCTCTCTGACAACAATACAAGCTTGTGTCAAAACTTTCCGGTTGGCCCGCTAAACTTCTGGAGGCATTATAGAATCTGTGACTAGACCAAGCAGGCAATATCCTTGTTATCCTTATGGCAACCGTATTTGCTTAATTATAGTCAAGCATTTTTCCAAATTAGACCATTGTGTAGGCATTTTGTCACGTCAAATTTTAAATTATACCTATATTATGTAAATAATAAATACCTATATTATATAAATATAAAAATGCTAAATGCTGCAAAATACTGGCTTACGGAGGAAGACGTTAATTACTGGAGTTATCTCTGTCTCCCTCTCTTTATTGTTTTTAATAGAAGATTTAATTATACGAATATACTTTTGCCTGCTGCTTCGCCCGTGTGAATTTGACAAATTCAATTTATCCTCGAAAGCGGAACATACAATTTTCATACAAACTTTCACCTCCCATTAAAGTCATTTGGGGGTTAATTTTCGGTAAAAAAAGTAGCCTATGTTTGAACGCAGGTCTTTAATTACATGCATACCAAATTTCATAAAAATTGGTCTAGCGGTTTAGCCGTGTAAGCGGAACAGACAGACAGCTGTCTATCTGTCTGTTCCGCTTACACGGCCACTTACTTAACAGACAGACTTTCGCATTTGTAATATTAGTATAAATTATTCAGTTTGATATTTAACAAATTATACGGACCCAAGACATTTTGTTAACATGGCACTGTGCGTGTGGTCTGAGTGTCCACTTACAAAAATCGCTGATATTGGAACCACGAAGTTTACAGGAAAAATTTAATGGACCCTTTCTGAACAGGTTGTAGGTTGTAGCGTAATCGGCATTTCGAGGGGCTTATGGGCGCTTAATTATAAATTTCCAGATATTTTCCGCACAATATTACACTTCTCCTGTAAACATTTTGGAACGATCACTTAATCGCTTCCATTTTCCGCGAAAAATGAGCTATTTTGAAATAATTTTATGATGTTGTCGATTACAATTTAGAGTGGGTTGCACGCGTCTCACTTTGACGATAAGTTTAACCTGCGCAGAAAAAGCGCAAAGTGCGCCATTTTATCTAAACCTCCGCCGGTCAAAGTCAACGTCAAAGTTAAATGGTGCAACTCGCCCGCTAAATGACAAGTAATTGATAATTATAAGGTAATCTCCATCACTGGTGACAAAGAGGTCTGGCTTTATTGCTCAGAGGATTAGCCTCGCTATCTATCCTGAGAGGCAGCCAGTGTTCTTGGCACGATGTCCCAGGGGCATTAATTAGATTTTTAAGCTTATTTACTTTTATTTAGGTTATTATTTTATTCTACGTTGCTTCAGTTTCCATGACCTTATGGTGCACTTAGGATCGACTCCTAACGAGGGAACTCCTCAACTCTTTGCAGTACTGACACGATTTTTGTCATGCGTTTAATGAAACAATATTTCGCTGAAAGCTTGTGGCAAAAATGAGGATTCGATCCTAAGACCTTTCGATCCACTCACAGGCGTGCGTCTTAACCATTACACCACCACTTTCATATATTCAAAATAAGTTCATTCGTAAAGCACCCGTTAAAATGGTATTCATGCTTTCAACGCTCTCAAATAAATTCACCCATGTGATAAACATTCGCTCTTTGATCTTGTTCTATCCGTCAGGTAACTTTCAACAAACGCCCGCATTTTGCCCAACTAATCAAAAAAAGGAGTGTATGCTTTCAGGGTTCATTGTTTAAATTGCTGAGAATAGGGTAGATGTGTAGGTTAGAAATTGCAAATGTATATTTCATCTAGAAATGAAATAGATATATTTATGATCATTGTTGTAAGTAATTTATAAACTAAATATGCTGCTGGAGCAACATCATACGCACATTTAAAGTTAGTTGGAAAGTCGAAACGCAACACAGTACTAAAAAATATTGAAATAGTACTTTTATCAACAAGTCATCAACATAAATGCGACATTTAAGGTAGCTTTCGAACAAACATAGCTTTTTTTTCGCTAAGATTTTACACTAAATCTCAATCTATAAAAAAATAAATAAAAAGTAACTGACTTTTTAACTAAGTAAACATTAACATTAAAACAAACCAAAAAAAAAACTTTATTTTTTCTTATTCCTTCTAAATTAGTCTATGATATTTATTGACAAAATGGTTCTTTTGAAATATGATCGCCATTAGGGAAACAATTAAAGCAATATCTCATAGCCAAACCATAGACAATGGACACCCTGAAGAATCTGTTGCGTTTTATATGTGGATTGCTCCGTCAACTTTGACGTTAACTTTAACGTGCGCAGAAAAACGTAAAGTACGCCATTTTGTATAAACGTCAGCGGCGCGCCATTTAAAGTCTCCGTCTTTGACGGTGCAACTTACACATTTACTTTTTGACAAGAATGGACAAAATACGTAACTAGTTGTTCGCCGCGAACTTAGACCTCACGAACACAATACATTTTTACAAAATTCTGTATATTTCAAAAACTGCTTAACCGATTTTGTTGCCCCACGAACTTAAAAATTCTATTGGTAGATCCTAACATACCTTTTAAATTTCATCAAAATCGGCCCAACGGTTCAATAATCACTCACGCAGCTAACTAATCACATCGCAATGTGATTGGTTAGCTGCGTCTCACTGCCAATCGTGAGTTAAGTGAAATACAAATCACACTTCGCCCTGAAGTCAAAAACAGTCGGGTTTCATAGTCAAAAGTAAACCGCACGATATCTAGCACAAGATAACAAAACTAATTTTAAACCAGAGTTCAGAAACCAAAAGGAACAATCCGTCCGCCTGTCTCGCAAATTGGAATTGGCGGGAAGCCAAATATATTCTAAGGCCGACCGTGCTTGCGCGATTTCGCGACTCGTTTTGACTGCGACTAATCGGATTTTAAACAGAAAAGTACGACTAAATAAATGTAAGATTCTTGAGGTGAAGAATGATCATTGCCATTAAACGCTGACATGCTGACAGCTATCTGTGAACATACTACCGTGGAAAAAAATATCTAAGTTAGCTAAAAATATAAAAAAAAACTATACGAAAACGTGGACACAAGCTGCTTTCAGAATGTTAATATGAAAGTCTTTTTTGTCTTTATTTATTACTATAAATTCTTTTGAATTTTGAGATAAAATATAGCCTAAAGCAATCTTGAATAATGTACCTTTCTAATGATGAAAGAATTTTTGAAATCGGTTCGGTAGTTTCGGAGATTACCCGCCTCAAACAAACTCATAAACGCTTACCTCTTTATAATAATAGATAAGAGGGTTTTGTCAGATTTGAATTAGTCACTCTCATAAATAGGGAAGTCTTTATATGAGGAAAAATATAAGAACATGCGTTTAGTCATATTAGTTCATCGTTTTATTTACAAATTACTTCCGAAAATTAGATGTATGTAGATACATTTAAAATATAAAGAGATATTAATAATTATTGATTATATTAATATGATTATATATTATTAGCTGCGCCCAGGGGCTTTGCCCTCGAGGCAATTTCGGGATAAAAAGTACCGTATTATTCCAGGTTAGCTATACTTATTCTATATTCTACCCGTGCGCCGTATTCATAACAATTAGTCCAGTAGATTTTGCGTGAAAGAGTAACAAACATACATATACGCATACATCCTCACAAACTTTCGCATTTATGTAATTATTTTCATCATTTTGATTTCAGTAAAATAATATTCTTTCTAATAATAGTTTTTGGTGTAACAAATGCCTACAAGCTTTAATATTCAATACTTTATTTGCATTAATGTGGTTACATCGGTTGTTATACATTATATTGTCCATCACACAAGCCTAATCCGGCCATGCAAACACATATTAACACAAAATAGTGAGTGATTGTTTACATGCAATAATTAATTGCGTTATTCAACAAATGTCAATTATGTTTGGGTCGATCAAAAAAACTCTTTAACTGAGTAAAAACATTGGTTACATAGCCACGTTTTCAGTTCTTTTAAGAACTTGTTATCTTTAATCATATTTTAATTTAAAATATGTATTGTTTGATTGGTCACCCTAAAGTAGCCACCAAGTCATAAGCCGATCCATTCGTCCATCACAAAAACATTGTCTTCACAATTATATTTAAAACTTCAACATAAAAATACTTGACTACAATATATTATTGTCTCAAAAAACGAAGCACAATAAGCTTACGAAACTATTTTCATAAATTTTATATAAACGCTTCGCTGATTGAAATATGGGAATTACAAAGTATGCTATAATTTGTGAGTTTGGACAATAAAATGAATTTAAGATAAAAAAAAATACGTCTTCATAAATGTTATTTGCTCTGTTCGGAGATTTAAAAATACAGCATTTTCCCCCGTTGTTCCGAGAACAGCATTAACTATAAAAATGGTACAGGATATAAAATTGAGTGGGAAAATAAATAGAAGAAGCACGCAGAAGAGATGGAGTGACCACGAAGTAGACCTCTCGAGCACAATAAATTTTTATGAGGTTTTACAAAATTGTGAATATTTCACAAAACGACTGAAAAAATTTTGTTGCCACACGAAGTTAAAAATTCTATAGACACAGAAAAGACAGAAAAAATCTATAGTAGACCTCGTGGAGAAGTTTTGAACAAAAATAAATAAATGCAGGATCAAGCGTATATAAAAAAAAATATTAACATTCATCATTCAGTATTTTAGGATAAACACATTTTGGCAGAGCTCCGAGACAAAAAATAAATAAATTTACAGACATTTACAGAATGAAACTTACACTCAAAAGTGTAACAAAACTTACACTCAAAAGTGTAACAACACTTACACTCAAAAGTGTAACAACACTTACACTCAAAAGTGTTACAAAATTTACACTCAAAAGTGAACACTCAGAAACACATATATATTAGAGGTCAATTTTCAATGTGCTCTCTTTTCATATCCTCTCGTGGATATTATATAAAGCGATTAAAGTTTAGGTACCTTGACAGCTTACGGGGTTCAATAGCATTCCCAAAGTCGTTGATGTCAGTCTGAGAAAAACCATAGCCGAATCTCCAAAATCTCAAGGTTATTTCCGTGTTTTCGATCATCATAATCGAGAATGTGACAGAGAAAGACTCAGATTAAATAGAGACAGACTATATTTCTGTAAAATGAATGTTTTGCGATCACCAATTGAAGGTGTGAAGTGTGTGTATAAATGAATTATCGACGATTGCTATGTTAATCCGTTAATAATATATATGAGACTGTCATGACTGCTGGAATTCAGTGTTTCAGTTATAGATCTAGCTTTTGCCCGCGGCTGCGTTCGCGTGAATTTCCTTTTGTCTTGCCTTCAACAAATTTTTTATGGCCTGTATTTTCTGTCCCACTGCTGGGCAAAGGCCTTCTGTCTTCAGCATTATGTAATTTAAAAAATTAGTATGCCAGCCTTCTTGGAACCCTTCCAAGCGGCGATGAGCTGGAATCTCTTTATTATTTATGATTGTAAATTTTGTAAAAAAAAAAATATGTAATTTTTTGTTTTATAAAAATGTTGTAGTTAGTATACTATGTGCTACTAATGAATATTAAGTACAGTCAGCTACAAGTAGAGTTATATACTACGGTTATAACAATGAAATTGATTGATGACGCCTACTGTACATACGGAACCCTTGATGCCTGAGTCTAATTCGCACTTGACCGTTGATTTCGACCCAAATATATAATTTTAAATATCACATCCGTGACTCACAGTTTTAGCTCTTACATAAACATGATTAAATATCAAAGAATTAAGTACCTTTGATAGTAAGTAGGTTAAATCTTGAAGAGTCATCTATTTTTAGGGTGCATTGTACCAGTCAACTTTGACGTCAACACAAAGTACGCCATTTTTTCTAAAAGTCAACGTTAAAGATGACTGCTGCAAACTTGGTCTCATTATTGTTCAATTGTCTGTATTATCTCCTCACTCGAAAGGTGACAAAGCTATTCCAAATTTAAATAACGAAATAATTCACATGCTGGCTGCTATTTAAAATGTCAAGATATATATACAGGCCACTAAAAAAAAAAAAAGAAAAGTAACAAGCCATATGAGGCAGCATAGCACCTATTTGAAAACGAGCAGTCATCTTTTTTTTTTTTTTTTAATTAGTTATTTTCTACTTCCGTGTAACGGCTTCGTGATATTTTACCTGTTGAAATATTCACAAGACAAATATTTTGAAATGTACGTGATAATATTTGTAATGGCGCCACCCCAGGGAGAATTTCGGAGCGTATTTTGACAACGTTTTTAAATTCAGTGACTTTGTAGTAAGGAGATTTTTTAGAGAACCAAATATTACATTCTTATATTTATTTATAATTGCCCGTGGCTTCGCCCGCGATGATTTCGTGCGTCGGCTAATAACACATTATAGTAAATACGGGTTCCAAGCAACGTATCGCGATGAAAGCTAATAGCAACAACTATGGCAACACTAGGTGTTTATCAACCAATTATTGCAATGGCAAAAAATTTAGTTCGTTCAAAATCTGTTTTCCTAGTCTGTAGTTACTAGTCCTTTTACTAACAGTTATTCTAAAAGATTCGAGTTGAATTCCTCCATAAAGCTACAGTCAAAGCCGCATCAACGTAGACGTTCATTGCAAATACACCGCTATTACCACCACATAAGGTCCATATAGCATATAGATAGATAAAAACATTTATTTATAAAACAACAAGACAATACACAACCAGACAAAAAACACAAAATAAAACACAGCATTCACAAAGCACAATTGAAGTAAATGTTCCGTGTTGCAGCAATACAAAAAGGCCCATCTCAGTACACATATCACCCAGAGCGGCGATAGGTACACTGATTTTCAGATGAGACCTGAATCAGTGTGCGAACGGTGTGTGTGTGTGTGTACATTAACAGTGAAGAAGGAGATATATAACTACGATTGATATATTACTTATACAATGAACATTGACTGTAGCTACATACACGTACCCAACATAGTAAATAGGTTCATATTAAATATAGCGTAGGTATCTTGATTTGCAGTTAAGTGTACTGTCGTTTCAAGGCAACATTTATTATTTATCACGTTTTGAGTGACTTCAGATGTCTTATTGTAACTGACACAGAAAGTGAATTTAGTAAGACATATTGGGTACATAAAAGTTATATAACAGAGACTTTTATACGGGGTGTTAAAGTAAAAATAACCTATGACACTCTCCAGCTATCTCCGCACCAAAAGTCACCTAAATCCGTTGATCCGTTTTGACGTGAAAGACGGATAAATACATACAGAAATCCACTTTGACATTATATTATTATGGATCACAGATATAAGTTCGCGTTTAGTTTCAGCTAAGTAATTTAGAATAGAATATAATAGAAATAAGTTTATTCAAAAAACTACAGACACACACACACACAATAACCAAAAAAAAAATTAAGATACAGAAACAAAACGTGGGTAAGTACAAAAAGTGATTATGGGTGTGTGTGCTGCAGTAATCTAAACAGGCCACAACTCAATGATGTCATTACTCTAGGAGCAATACACTGATTTTCAGTTGGAGCCTTTACTACTAAGTAGGTGCTGGTGCGAAACATGAGTGCAGTAATATAGTGCTTAAAATATGTACCTAGTGAAATATATACTGGGATACTACGATACACTACGATACGATACTAGATAGGTAGCTATAGTTAAACAAATAAACTGTTCATTTGATTCTACAAGCGCATACAATATATACAGTTAAAGCAATAGATACAGTACAATTTTTATTTTTGACATTTGCAAACGAGAGGCATTTTTTTTAACAGGCAACCCTATATTTGTTTTATCGAAATATTGACAGCAGTTTTTGTTACCATGCCTTGAATTTGCAAATGTAAATTTAAATACTGTTCCAAATTTCAAATACAAACCGGAAGTGTGGTTTCGGCGGCCATATTGTGATATATCGCGCCATTTTCTGCTAATGCACCGGGATACCGAATGCGGGAATTGAATTGTCTCATTGTTTTGGGGCTCTTGGGGGCCATCTGAACACACATTACTATTAATACGCCGGTATTTTGATATAACAATTGAAATTTAATAAACTGTTTTTGAGTTGCTTTCTATAAACATAATTATATGGGTAATTTGTGTTGATTTTATTTTTAACCCTCGACGCATATATATATATATTTGATGGGGTGTTATAAGTTTGACCACTAAGTGTGTCTGTCTCTCTTTTTTTATTCGATAGCTAATTTTTATGCGGTGGTTCTTAGATATGTGTAAAAATCGGTCCAGCCGTTCAAAAGTTGTAGCGAAATGAATATTGTAAGTCGGATTTTTTTTAATTTGTCTAACAAATAAACTTGTTTATTTAGCGGCGCAACGTCGTGTCCGTGACATCGACGTTGGGCTTGTCTATTACAAGCCCTAGGTGAGCCGGCTACATTGGTACGGCCACGTCTTGAGTATAAACTAGAAGATTACGTAGGGAATAAATATCTGGCTATGCCAATTCTGTCTGGTTCTGGCAGAAGGAGTAAAACCCGACAATCAAAATTAAATCACTACTTGATTTTTTATTTTTTCTTTAATTAATATGTAATAGGTGTTAGTTCTTGAAGCCGATTCGGGCTTGACCAATTTGTATTTACTGCTTCAAACCCAAATACAGTAAATCACGCGAAACTACATAAATAACAGGTTAAAAAGAAACATATTCGAGGCCGCATTTTTTAATAAAACATATGGCTCTTGTAATAACTGAGATGTTTTGTTTCCAACATCTGGCAGGAGATGATCTAAGTACTCTATATCAAAAAGAATTAAGAAAAATAACACTTCATTTTGTCTATGGAACGTGAGCGCGGGAAATTTGCCAAAATGGCGTTCGGACGTGTTCCGATCCGTAGGGATTTGTATATTTCAACGTAATTTTGCCAATTTGTTAACAGTTTTATAGTTCTTTACTAGCCTTTGCTCGCGACTTCGCACGCGTGTAAAAATACCGAATTTTCCTGTTGTGTCCCGTAGGAAAATCCTTTCTTGGTGCTTCCCTACACTTTCTTATGAAACTAAAACTTGAAAGAAGATGCGGTCACTTGAAGCGGTAGAGGTGTAATGGTTAAAACGCCCGCATGTGAACCGAACGGTCCCAGGTTCGAATCCTACTCGTGCCTCATAAGTTTGTATATCAATCTGACTCATGTCACCTGCTTCCGGTGAAGGAAATCGTCGTGAGAAACCTGCACACTGGTTGACAGCAAGACTTGAATAAAATCTGACACCAGTATTAACAATAACACACTCGAAAAGATAGAATGCTTAATTTTTGAATAATTACTTATAAAGATACATACATTTTCACAGGAACAAAGTCAGTATTATTGTACGGTTTAATAAAAAGAGATAACTAGAGTATGATTTATAAAGCCAAAGGTATCAAAGTAGTTTGTTGAATGACGATCTTAAACTATACTTTTACGGCGGCCGTTGACGTAAAAAAAGAAAAAAATTCTCCGTTTGATTTACAATGGCCACAAAATATCCAATTTACATAGGCATATAAAATATTTTTCTGACAAAAATATAATTGTCACGCGTCGACGACAGTTGAATTAAATTTTCGAATTTGGAAATCGAAATTCGATTCTAATGCTGTAGTTAGTATAGATTTAAAAAAAAGTTTGTCGTTAAACACAATTATGTCATACTTTCCACTCAGGGGTAAGAAGTTTTTATAATTGAGTGTTGACACCAGAAAAGCGGCCGGTCGAAAAATCACAGACGAATTTTCAAAATTGAAAAGTATATTTTTTACGGGTGCCCCGGGCTTCAAGGGAATCACGCGTTCCCTTGAAGTCCGTCGAGACAGACAAATGTCGTAAACGTCTGACACGTTCGGGAGCAATCCTCTAAAACAATTTCTAATGTCATAGTAACAAGATGAGACGATGAGACACGACTTTCCATTCACTAATGTTGTCGTAATAGTATAATTTTAGAATTTTATTTCATTGCGACTCCACTGAGCTGCTATCCGGTACAGGGACGTACTTAGGATAATTTTAGGTACACAACAATACAGGCACTGATGTTTGGTGGCTGAAACTGAACTCGGGGGAACTGGTCAGCTCGATCTTTTATTAAAAGTTTTTTTTTGTTTGGTTAATTATACATATATATATAAGTATATATATTTTCCTTTCATCAGCACTTGATCACAATCATAATATGTTTCAGTATACCTTTTGACCATGTACTTTATTATGTACTTACATGTTATATTACTGATAAAAAATTAGGTATACATAAATTTATATTTAAAAAATGGTAAGCCCTTCTGGCATAATAGGGACCAACACTGTTTGAATGAGTTTCTTTCGGCATTTCTTCTCAGCAGTGGTCGTTCCGAAATGCTAGTAGTTTGTAGCTTTGGTAAACATCATTTAATTTAGATTATGACGTGAAAAAGTGCCTGTGAAGGCCTAATTTCTGAATAAATGATTTGATTTTGATTTTGATTTTGAAAGAAATGAAAGTGAGAGTGAGAGAGAGAGATAGTGTAACACTCTAATTACACTGTCTCTCACTCTCATCTATTTCAGTCACCAAACAGCAGTGCCTGTATAAATTATCGTGTACCTAAAATTTACTGTGGCAACGACTTTAAATTGTAATATTCATCAGCCCGTGATACACCTGGTTATAGCACTCGGGGTAGACCCATAAGGTAGTTAAAATTTCAGATAATCGTTAAATAAAATAATAAAATTGTTAAATATTCAGGACAAATATAAATCGAGCCGTCGTTATTCGATCGTTCGTGAATCGGAATTTCAGAATGATTGTACTAATAAGTACTATCATTCTGAAAACTAGTGTAACTATATTAAATAGGTTACAGAGATTGTGCTCAACAAGCTCAACCTTTTTAGTTTTAAGGTAGCAAATATAAATTTGTCAATCTCATCTATTGAAAAGAATAACTACTAAACTTTTTTTATTTGATAAACAAAACAGAAAAAAATACACTGCAAATTTTCCCGTACAATATTCGAACACGTTTCCTGGCAACGGCCCTGTTTCAAACATCTGTAAAAATATCGCGCGGAACGGAACGCATCGCCAGCCAGTAATATTGCACGCGCTGCTCAAAACAACCGTTTTTAATATTCGAACTTTTCGTATTTCGAATACAGAACGCGAACATCGGTTTTTAAAGTTTCGAATTCGCATGAGTGTTGAGTTCCATATTTAAATTTGCATTCTTAATGCGGTTTGGAGAATATTTAAAGTTTTATGAAAGTGTCCGTAAGTGTAATATTTGAAATACATTTTAGATAATGTTTTCTTTATTTATTTATAGAGATATATATTTTATGAGAAAAATCAATAAAAATTACCTTATGTACAATTTTTATTGATTTTTTCGAACGATAAATAAATCAGATATTTCTACCGAAAGGCGATTTTTTATATCGTCAGTAAGTAAAAATACTTACTTATTGAATTATTTTTTTCTTATCGAGTCTGTTGCTAACACTATTATCACATTAAAGTCCTTTTAGTGGCAGCAGTAGTAGTCGTATACATGTATGTTTGTTCATAATATTAACTCCTTTCAGATGTTAAATCCTCATTAATTTAAGAGTTAGAAAGGTCATTAGTTTAAGAGTTATAATTTATTGGTACACCTAAAACTGGTCTTCATATCGATATCGATAGAAGACCAGAATAACTACTTATTATTTATGTACCTACGTACATTATAATAAATATCGATAATGATTTGAACTTGAAAAGAATTGGATACTCTCCAACAAATCAGTCCATATTTTCTCTAATGTCAAAAACATAATTTTATATGGAGCTTCTGTGACAGTATTGTATCATGACGTAGCGGATGTTGGAGTCAAAAAGCATTCCTTGATGAAACCGATAAAATAGTTCTCTCTCGTAATTAAAAAAACTGAACAATTTAAATGACATTTAATTATTGTATTAGGTTATTTAAATACCTATAAGCATTTTATTTTATAGCCAGTCAAGTAGCCAATTGTGGGCAAACCAATCCAAGCTGCAGACCAATCCATAAAATTCTTTTTTCGAAAATTTCCTGCCTCCAAATTAACACCAGTTTGCCAACGTTCCGGCTGCACTCCGTTCCAAATTCAAATTGTGAATACGTGTCAACGACTGCGACTTTTTGGTCGTTCGCGGAGTCAGATGGCGTTTATTTGTAGCCAGTGTTTTCAACCAAAAAGAAAAAGTTTGAAAAAAAGGTTGAAAGGTTGAAAAAAAGTTTTATTCTTTGCAGATGTTATTACAACTTTTACCTTTTTTGTATCTGGTTGGCAAAAATGGATTGTTTATGGGGATCAGGTTAATTTTGATTGCATACGCAATAAGAGTAAATAACGTTTTATCTATTTATCCCTCTATATTTTAATAAGGACAACTGCAACGTTTGTGACTAGTCTAGATCGGCTGGAGCTGCATCTGTCTGAATGAAACTCAAAAAGTAGGTAGGTACCGGACGGATTTTTGTACGGTTATCACCAATAGATACTGAATAAATTCCTATGAGAAAGATTTCGGTGTATAATGTTATTAGGGTTTTACCCAAGCGAAGCCAGGACGGGAAGTCATTGGTAAAAACCACTAACTATGTCAAATCTTCTTTCCAGGTAACAGTGAGTGAAGTGAAGTGTAAGTGAAGTGATGTCAAAGTGACCGGCATGGAGTCAAGCGCGCTGCCGTTGGACGTGGACGAGGAGGGTCGCCCCGCGCAGGGGTCGTCGACCGGCAGCGGCTCCTCATCAGGCACTGGATATTACGGCCATAAGAACGGTGAGTCAATGACAATTCGGTATTTAAATTTTAAATAACCCAGACTCCGATGTTGCTGGTATCCTCTCATCAGAGAGAGCTGATGGCTGAATACCCATTCTCCAATATTCCAAATTCAAATTTTAAAAAAATAATCGGCCGTTGCTATGATGCCACTGACAGACATACGGATACATGTTAAACTTAGAACTGCTTTCGTCGGGGGTTAAAAAAGTGATGCCAACCAGTATTATTCAATGGTTTATTTTAAAAATTACGGCAATAAGTCTAATTATGACAATTTTTATTCGCCAGCTGGGCCAAAATCTCACTTCTCTGTATCTCCGATTTCAATCTAAAGCATCCATATCGTCCGACGGTTCCGTTTAATGTTGATTTTCCATTTATTTTTGTCGATCAGAATTCAGTGCAAAAATTGATTTCTCAGTTAGTTTCAAGTGTCAATGTCGTCAATTGCTAACCGAAAAAGATTTAATTATATGCGAACATTTCAAGCGTAAGCACATATCTATTTGCGCTCGTTTCGAAATAAAATCAATCTTGAACAATATTGTGTTCCAAATTTGAATTTGTTTATTACAATTGGAAAATTCTGAAAATTATAATCTTTTACTTCTTCTTTTTGATTGAACTGTATTATATTCTTAATTCAGCCAGCATTTTCAAATCTGAGTATGCCTAGTTCTATTGCCGCCGTATAAAATTACGATACTATACGACAGCTATAAACTGAGCGTGCGATATTTTTCTCCAAATCTAAATGTCACATCAAACGCACAATATTTCTTCACGACTAACCAAGGAGCATAGAATCAGACGTATCAAATTTTATTATCGTTCCATTCGTTAATAGTTTCGTGGATAATGTGGGTGCACAACATTTTTTTTTACTGCCAAACAGCCAACAGACATGTTGGCCACCTGATGGGAAGTTGTCAAAAAGAAACGCAAAACTCAAAAGCCCAAATTTTGTCGACTTATTATCATTGATCACAACTCACAAAGCTTTCCCTTGTGTAAACATGCTGAAAATAAAATAAAAATTAAAGGGTACACCCTAGCTATTACTTGATATGTATCGCGGATTTTGTTCCATCATTAGTACTAAATAGCACCTCTGTGTTCACACTAAAGTTCACATTGATATAGTCGACGAGTTAAGTTAGCAAGCATGCTTTTTGTTGTGTGTTAATATATATCTACTATATTAACACACAAAAAGCAAATATATACTACTGTATGGAATTTTTGGGGTAAAAATACCTATTATGTGTTACCTATATCAAGTTATATTTAACCCGTGTATCAAATTTCATAACAATTCGTTCATTAGATTGTGCGTGAAAGAGTAACAAACATGCGTACGCACATACATTCGCACAACCTTTCGCATTTATAATATTAGTAGGTATATGTGATGCAGGTACCTCGGATTGTTCCAATTGATAGGTATCACAAATCGGTAATCTGCGAATTTATCGATATAAATAAAGTAAATACCGATTTAAGTCGACCTGTTTGTGAAAAGACATTGCTTGTAATTTGAATTATTCTATGATGTTTTTCAATTGTCATTTTTGACAACAAATCTAATTATCATATCAAAATTGTGGCATTATTTTCAAGTCTTAATTTTACTAATTAAAATGTATTCTTATTTATTTAATAATACACATTTTTAAACGTCAGAATTCCGTGGAATTGAAAATGAGAGTTTAGCTAATCACTCGTACAATGTAAAGAAATATCGCTCATTTGCAATGTACAGTAATTTTGTGTGTATTTCTGTCTATTTGTAGTGGACCGTGTGCGTCATTAGCATTAATGCTGTTTTGACGATTCTTTGATTAATAAACTTTTCCGAGAATTGTGCGTTACAAATGAACGAATATAATTCATGATTTTTTTTCAAAAATTCCATTTTCCTATAACCTTTTAATTAATAAATATGTAACTGGTTTAAATAATGTTCGGGTGGAGTTGTGCAACTCAATTTTGTAACAGATATCTTCAACCGACCCCATTCTAAATTGCAAATTAGTTACAAAAATGATCACTCTTTATTACTAATATTTAAACTGTTCATACGGATAATTTGTAATTTATTTTTTTAATGAGTTTCCAACAGATAATTCGCGTTGGCTTTACCGCAGGCATAATTTATTAAGTATATTTAAAATAGCTTATTTTACTTAAAAGATTTTACAGATTAAAATGATAATTAATATCAAATTTACTTGTTATTTATGCTTTAATAAACGTATAAATGAATCGGTGGTGGTGTATTGGTTAAGACGCTTGTTGATCGAAAGGTTCGAATCGTACTCGTACGACATGAGTTTGTATAAGTATATCCATCAGACTAATGTATTGTTGCTTCCGGTGAAAGGGAAACATCGTGAGGAAACCTGCACACACTGGTTGATTATTAACTTGTGTGTGAAATGGAGAAGACAATGGCAAACCACTCCAATTATAATGCCAAGAAAATTGTTGTGTGTTTCATTCTACGTAATGACCACGACGCTCAGCCATGAGGAATACGACTATGAAGAAGAAGACGAATATACGGAAAACACACACCGTAGGGTGTGGATCCATCCTAGAACTCTCCTATCCATATCCTCCCGACGACAGCTGATAGGATACAATAGCATTACCATTACGCAAGTCTGATGACTATGTGAACGACAATAATGTCTGGCCCAAGCATGGTGCAGTGTCCTCATAACATATGTAATTGATTTATGACATTATTACGTACGTTTTGTACATTTAACTTTTTATTTATATATATATATATTTTGTGTGACAATTTTCAATAATTTTATTGGAAATACATATTTTATTTTATTTATTTATTCAAATTTTGTCATTTTTAATAATGATGTAAATTCGTCCTAATTTTTAATATAATTTTTAATATAAGACCTATATTTGTTAATTGACGTCCTTGGAGAAAAGGCTGCGGTGAAGTTTGTTGCGCCGCTTCTTCTTCACTTGCGCTTTGGAAGCCGGCAGTAGACTTAGTTTAAGTATTTTTTTTGACGTCAATAAGTGATGTATATCATCCTAAATTGAATAAAGAATTGAATTGAATTACGCAGTGATTTCTACACAAAAGCAATTTTCACAGAGTTAATCCTTACATATTATAAAGCAAAGCCCTCTGCCGCGTCTGCCTGTTCGCAAACTCTAAAACTACTGCACAGGTTTTCATGCGGTTTTCACCAATAGGTAGTGTGTATCATGAGGAAGGTTTAGGTGTATAATTTATTATAATTTTACCTGAGCGAAGCCGGAACGGGCCGCTAGTTTAAATATATGTGATATTGTGACTGATTAATATAGTACCGCGGAGTGGGGAGCGCCGGCCCTCACTGGCAACGCAGCCGTGCGACCGTGCGGAGCGGAGGTTTCGCCGTCTCTGACATTTAAATCTGAATTGTGTGGTATTATTTCATAATCCCTTATCCCTAGTAATAAGTAACTTGGTGGGACACCACAATATATAAACACAATTAGCTCTGAGTATTTACACAAAAATCAAACGGGAACTTTCGGTTCATTGGTTTCCAAACGACGTCTTTACGGACCGATTACAATCAGATCTCGATTAAGAGGCCATTATCAAGGGCAGGTGTACTTAACAGCCCTACGGGAGATTAACTTTGAAAGGGTTCTAAGGTAATACTAATTCTAAAGCAGTTACCGTTTCGTTTTGTCACTCGGCGTGTCTTTATCTTTCATCCTTTTGATGGATTAGACGTGTAATGGTTAAGATGCGGATCGAAAGGTCTCAGGTTCGTATCGTACTCGTGCCATATGAGTTCGTATACCGATCTGACTCATTATATAGTAGTTTTCATAGACCACCACTTGCTTCCGGTGAAGGGAAACATCGTGACGAAACCTGCACACTGGTGGACAGTTTAGTTCACTAGTGTGTATGCGACTACCTGCCACTAGATGGCGGTAAGTAGTCGTAAAAGTCATATCAGATGCCTTTAGATGACTTGAATAAAATCTGACACCATCTGATCCATCTGATCTTTTTGATTCATTCGGGGTTAGCGCAAAAAGTAAACCTTATTTAGGAGATCCGACTGTGATTTTACAAGCGGCCGCCTGTTTTACGTCAACCCTCCGTGGGAATGTTATTGTTACCAAGCGTAAAGAAATATAAATTGTGAAAATTCATATTGCTTTAGGTACATTGTAACACTTTTATTCATAAAAAAGTTAATGGTTTTTTTTTTACCTTAAAGTTATGTAATGCTATCTTCATTGAAGCTAAACTATGTTTTGTCACAATCGTACATTATTAACATTGCTACCACCATCATATATCCACCCTGTGTTATTCCAGGTTATATTCTACCCGTGTACCAAATTTCATAACAATTGGTCCAGTAGATTTTGCTATTTTAGAACCCTAATAGGGCTTTGTAGATTTGCTATCGACACGCAAAAAATTTTGCTTGAAAGATTAACAAACATACATAACTACATCCTCATAAATTGTTATTTATAATATTAGATAGGATAAGTTCAGTATGCAAGCTGAATTTGTACCCAGTTTGCGTACGGAGGTAGTAGAGTTACCACACGGTGGCATGCACCGCGGTGCCCCCACCGCAGCCTTCCAATACGTGGTACAAATAGATAGTACCTATATAGAGCTGATACAACCATATTACAAAAGTTTTCAATGTTTACGACATCTCTTATTCCAACTAAAAGTAATGAATATTATGTTAACTTCAAGAAGGTTTTTATATTTTACAACTAATTGTGGTATTTTTTAATATCCTCCCGGTCTGAATTTGTATTGAGTTAACGATAATTCTATATACATATAAGTTTATACACCACCTATTGCATTATAAATAAATTAATTAAAGTGTAGTTACTGACTGACGACGACGGTTCAAGTGGATAAAAAAAGAAACAGCGAACTAAACTAGAATAAAAAAAAAATTCAATGCATATATGACTTTCAGTCAACAGTTTTAAGAACAGATTATATACAATCTTCAAACATCAAGATACACACGCTACAGCCAGCTAGCACTTAACCGAAAACGGTGGCTACCAACATATTCATAGTAAACTGTGACTAAATTGTGTAACATAAAACTTAGCAATAAATTCATTTATCCAGTGTACAACAAAAGAAATTGGAAAAAAAATGTGATGTGATGGCGCTAGTGTGCAGTTATGTATCACCTTAAGCAGCCTGCCGTATGTTATACAATGTAATAAATACAAATTATTTATTAAAATAGATTTTAACAACTCTATAGACATATTCGTCCTATAGTTTAGCTATGCTTTGGGTGGCCTGATTAAACTATTCGCCCGATTGACCCACTGAGGTACATAATTGTGGAGGGGCGTGAATTTGTAACGGGGGGATCGTTTAGGGGGTGAAGCCAGGAAATGCACAAAATTTTCATATTGCGGGTAAAGTGACTATATAATATGGCAACACTTGCGTATGATTCGGGTAGGCTTTCAGAGCGTTTCGACCGCTGCGGTCACGCAGTTATTACGATCCGTCAATTTTCTTGAGGATGGGATCATTTCTAAAAGCGATCATTTATAAAAATAGACTTTACCACAGTAGGTACGGATTAATTTTGTTTATCTATATAAATATATTTTTTTAAGTCAGATTAGTAATAACTAATGCTTGTATTTGTTATATTTGTAAAATCATATGCCAGCTCCACGCTATCGCCGAACAGAGGCTGACGCGAATGCGCGAACGTTGCGTAGTATGAATGAGTGTTTTTATTTACTGCAATGAAAGATCAGCAATGTATACCGAATTCGTCAAAGTTCGGCGAGATCTTTGGCGATAAAGTGGAGCTGCATATAATAAACTGTACCTACATCTAAACCTTTCTCAATGTAACACTAATTATTTAAAAAGCTCGCCGTAATTTCTAAGAGATACTTACAGGAATACATAGGGACAGACAGTGGGAAACGTTTTTGTTTTATACTATGTAGTGATGTCGACAGATATTAATGTCCGGCTCCCGCTCAGTTTATAAAATAATAGAGGATGATATTTCTAAAAGTAAACATTAAAATACACAACAAAAAACTTCCTCGGCGGCCATGATTGATGGTCAACTCCAAAGGTGACGTTTTTCACAATTTTAATGCGACACGCCGCCATTTTTCATGTTGCAACAATGGCGGTGTTATGGCGGGTAATAGGTACTTTTTGAGGTTAACAAATTATTTGTTAAATGTCATACAGCTTACTACTAGCTCCTGTTGAATCCATTTGACAAGTGATTGACGTTTTAAAGTGACTTTTGAGAGTTTGGTCGTTTAGATCATTTTATTCTTCATTAGCCGTGCCCGTAACTTTATTCGCTTGCATGGTTCGGAATAGGTAACATTTTCTTTTACATTAAATCCTTAAACAATCTCTTCAATTTAATAAAATAGAAGATATTGTTTAGAAGAAGAAGAAACAAGAGTTTGTTTGAACTTTTCTCTGGAAGACCGTTAGTACTGGTCAGAAAGCCTACCACGAAGCATACAAACACGTAGCACGTTACAACGTCCACATGCTGTCTTTTTTTCCCATATCGTGTAAAAAAAAGAGAGAACGTGTGGACGCAATAACGTGCTACGTATTTTAAGTTCCATGGTAGCCACCCTGATTAAAAACAAATAGCCACAATCATTGACACCACAATATTATATAATAGACTAAACAAAATACTATTCTTTTACCTACATACAAAATTTATTACTAAACACATTCTGACTACATATTTACAATCACTAAATTACGACGAAGTTGTATCCCTATGTGTATAATTACAATTATAACTATTTTAATACACACACACACACACACACACACACACACAGTATACATCACTGCCTTCAGAATCGTAAAGTGTTAATTCTTAAAATAATAATAATAGTTCCCCAGTGCATTATACTATCTAAAAATAGGTATATATAATATAATATTTTTGCAATTGTATTACTTATTGTGTATTTATTTATTATTGTTATTATAATAAGATAAAATACATAAATGTTAAATGTACTCAAATGTACTTATCTACACAATTTGTTATTGAAGAGCGGGATCTCCTAACACAGGTAATTATTTACTTAAAAGGAGATCCCGGTCACAAATGTGCTCATGTAAACCGTGTTACAGAAAGATTGTACATAAATTTATATTTAAAAAATGGTAAGCCCTTCTGGCATGATAGGGACCAACACTGTTTGAATGAGTTTCTTTCGGCATTTCTTCTCAGCAGTGGTCGTTCCGAAATGCTAGTAGTTTGTAGCTTTGGTAAACATTTAATTTAGGTGAAGGCCTAATTTCTGAATAAATGATTTGATTTTGATTTTGAAATAAAGATTTTTGATTTTTTGATTTTTCGATTTGACAATATAATTTTCATTACTAAACAAAATCATCGAAAAAGCAACATAGCTCTTTTGTGTGTGTGTTCGCAAAAAAGCTGCGCTGTTTGTAACCTTGTTGTGATTGTGACGCTGCTGTGACGTCACTTGAAATATGTCATTTAGTAAGTACCGTTTGGACGAGGCGTGTTATATTAATTTTGTCAATATCATGGTATGCTTTTCACTGATTGAGTTTCTATTAATTTAAGCGCCTTCAAATAGTCATCAAAATAAAATGACGGCATATAAAAGTGGACTGGTCCATACAGATTGCATGCACACCAACCCCTTTACAAACAAAACTAATTTTCCAATGAAGTGGTACCAATTAACATGGAAATAACGGAGTCCATTTCCTAGCTAATTATCGCTTTGTTATAACCGATCTCAATAATAGATTGCGTGACTAGGAACGCAACAGAGACTCTATGGGCAGAAAATCATATTTACCTATAGTAATTTCAAATTAAGAAGCGAATTTAAATTAATGCTTTTACAAAAAAATATAGTCATTTCAAATTAAGAAGCGAATTTAAATTAACGATTTAAAAAAATATATAATATAGTAATTTCAAATTAAGAAGTTGTTATAGCCTATTTCACAAATTAAAATTATAATACAAAATATAATAATTAAAAATTAAGTCGGGCGGTATGAATTGGCGGTAAAAATAATGTAGTGAAAACTTCAACAAAATCCGTTGCTTGCACGCAGAAGTAAACTATAGGAAGGCTATATTATTTTATACTATATGCAGTAATTGACCATAGATTCGATTTGAATTATTCCTGTCACAATCGTAATCGAATGAACTATAAAATCGGTCGCCTAAGAAGTTTGTTCACACTACACGCGAGTTAGCCTCGAGTGACCCAGTTATTTCGAGTTGTTGCACGCAAAAACGACCATGTAAATTGATGATTGATCGCTTACTAAGAAGTACATAAGGAAGATTTTATGAAATCCTTCCATATAATGGCTTATGGATAACTTTGGAAGACAAAAGGGGAGGCCTTTTCCCAGCAGTGGGACTCATAATATAGGCTATAAAAAATGCATGCTACAATATGAATTGATTTTATAATGTCAAAGTTTAAAAATAAAACGTTGATTTTGAAAATGTATAACAATAGGTAATTAAATGTATAAAAAGCCTTACTGTTTAGTTTTTTTTCGCAATATAACGTTGTTTTTGTACATGTACTTACCTTTTTTATTTAAAACTAGCCGCCCGCCCCGGCTTGGCTCGTGTAAAACCGTAATAAATTATGTACCTAAACATTCGGAATCACTATTGTTGAAAACTGTACAAAAATCCGACCGATAGTTTTCGAGTTTATCGCGTCCATACAGATTTTTCACAATATGCAAGGATAGTACAATATTTTATTAGTAAATATTATATTTATAGAAAAGTTAGTGTCCCAAAAAGTATTATGTTTTTTTACTTCTAAAAATGGCAGACACGTTGATTTGTTCTTGAAAAGAACCTGTAACAGATATCTAAGTATATTTTTATCTCATCCAGCGTCCTAGGTAAACGACAAACGGAACAAGACAGATTTTCAAGATTGTTATGAGACGTCACATTTAAAATAATTCATAGACAAAATAATAAAGTCCTAGATAAAAACGAAGCTACATTAGCTCCGTTTTTACCCTTCGGATCACTTGCCATGCTTTCGACTGTTAAGATACATTTTACTTGATAGTTATATATGTTAATATCCTTGCGTGTATCTCCTCAATGCGGTGATAGCGAAGATTTCAATTTGATGAATATCAGCTAGGTAGTATTTTAATTATATTGTGAATCATTGCCTGTTTGGTTTGAATAAAAACACACGTAGAAAATAATCCCTAAAGATGCGCAAACCGACTATGTTGTCATATGTTTCATTTTATTATATTTATCCGCATAACAAACTGCAGTAAAACACTAATACACATAACAAATTTATTTTTATTTATCATCATTTTCCACGTATCATTACATAACTAACGCAACTTCGCTATACACAAATTATAGTCTATGAGGAATATAGGTACAATAATGCTATAACTGTAAATATTGGGGATATTTTGGTACAATGAAATATTTTCGTAAAATAGTATATTTTGAAGTTTCACCGTAATATGTGTGGAGGTATCCCCACAGCGTTGCACAGAGTCGATCATCGTTACGTCGCTCACTTAGGAAACCGGGTGTTACTCGAATTGGGACGCGTGGGTTACTCGCCTTTTATATATTTTAAAAAGGTTAAGAAAATATTTTTTTATTACCTCCAAATTGCTTCGACCCCGGAAGGGGAAAATTATAAAAGTCAGGAATTTCTGTTATGCGAAGAATAATATTGTGGAGTTGAAAGTTACCACATAATTTTGGATGTTAAAAGGTTATTATAAACTAAGTCTTATCGCGATAGACACAATTCTTATTATTATACGATTATGTCATGTGACTTCATCCATACTTCCATACTAATATTACAAAATATGAAAGTCCGCTCGGGTACAACCATAAATAAATTACCTTTCTCTGGAATCACACTATTTACCAAAAAAACCCGCATCAAAATCCGTTCAGTAGTTTAAAGATCTAAGCATACATAGGGACAGACAGTGGGAAGCGACTTTGGACCGGCAGGGAAGCCACGATCTTTGACATGTTTCATTTTGCTCCCTAAAATGCAATTTTATCAAGAAAACATCGATTTTGGTATAATTTTGATAATTATTCTCTACTTACCTTATTTGAAGCGATGGTGGTGTAATGGTTAAGACGCCCGCCTGTGGATCGAAAGGTCCCAGGTTCGAATCCTACTCGTGCCACATGAGTTTGTATATACAAATCTGACTCATATATATAATAGTAGTTTTCATCGTCCACCACTTGCTTCCGGTGAAGGAAAACATCGTGAGGAAACTTGCACACTGGTTGATTATTATTAACTTGTGTGTGAAATGGAAAAGGCAATGGCAAACCACTCCATTAATGATGCCAAGAAAGTTGTTGTGTGTGTTTCATTTCACGTTATGACAACGATTCCTCATGGCTGAGGGAGCCATGAGGAATATGACTATGGAGGAAGAAGAACCATATTTTTGTTCAAATCAAATCAAATCAAATAATTTTTATTTGCTTAATTAGGGTAGGTAATACACTATCCACATAATGGTTTAGAACAAGCCTATTCAGCCGTTGGCAACACCATGCAAATGTTAATAATAGCATATTTAAAAAACTATAAAATGACATCAGATTAAATTAAGATAAAATGTCACTTCCAATCTACATGTATGTTAATCAATGTCACTGCAATCCAAAAAATCTTTGATTGTGTAAAAACATTTATCAAGAAGCCATTTATTTAATTGTCTTCTAAAATGATTCAATGGCAATTCGCGTATGAATTTTGGAATCTTGTTGAATATTTTTATAACCGTAACATAACAATTTTTTTGATATAATATTGAGTGGGTAATTGGATAATACAGTTTAGTTGGATCTCTAGATAAATACCTTCTGTTCTCATTTAGCTTTCCTAAACAGTATTGGGTGTCTTTTTGCAAATATACCTGCTTCTAATATGTATAAAGATGTAAGCGTTAGTATATTTAATGTTTTAAACAAGGGTCTACATGAATCCAATGGATACGCCTTACTTATAGCACGAACGCATTTTTTGTGCGATAAAAATTTGATTTATTAATGTCGAGTTCCCCCATAGCAGGACTCCGTATCGTAGGAGCGAACCAAGGTAACCATGATAGGCAGTGAGAGCCGTCTTGACACCTGCGATTTCATAAAATGATTGATGTTTCAAACTTTATGGTGTCACAGTTGAAAAGTTCGGAGTTCGGCAGTATGAAGTATTTTTGATCCTATAAAATCCATGAATTTAATAAGTTCTTCAAACAACGAAGTACCTAAAATTCCATGCTAAAATCAATGTGTATTAAGTAAGAATCCGGTAATTTATGCAAGAACCTTACACGTATCCGTACGCATAAGGGTCTCAGAGTTTCTGCAACAAATATTATTTGCCGTATATCAGATATATAAGATCCTTAATTTTTCTTTGCATATTATAACACCTGAGCCGTGTCTATCTGTCAAACGGTTTGCTAAACTCAAAAACTAGTGTACGGATTTTTATGCGGTTTTCACCAATAGATAGTATGTATACTGAGAAATGATTAGGTTTTTTTTTTTGTTTGAGCGAAATCCGGACGAGCCTAAATCAATAGCATAAACGAATTTCTTGATCTTTTTGCACGGATTGTTAATATGTGCAATAATATGCGCTTTCCAGTTACAGTTATTATCTAATGTTTATTTATTTAATCCAAAAGAATTATGAAACGAAGACATGGAAACAACCTTCTCCATCATATCCATTATCCATTATCCATTATCCATTATCCATTATCCATTATCCATTATCCATTATCCATTATCCATTATCCATTATCCATTATCCATTATCCATTTCCACGTCTCTTTGCGTCGTTATTGTGTTTTGGCGGCACCGTTGAGATCGAAATTTGCATTCAAATTAACTTTTGCTCGAGTTCATATAATTAATAATTAATTCATAATAATTCGATTTCTTATGTTGTCTTTTGGGTTTTTGCAAACAGTAAAAGCTTTTATTTTTTGTCTGTAATTAAATTTTGCGTCCTATTTTGAAGAGAGTTATTTGCTAACGCTGGTGTCAGATTTTATTCAAGTCGCCTAAAGGCATCCGACATGACTTTTACGGCTACCTACCGACATCAAGTGATAGATACTATACTTGTGTGTTTATAATGTGGAATATTTTAAAAATATTTGCTAAAATCAACCCGTTGACTGCTTCAAATTATTTCAATAAAGTTTCGATTAAATCACAAAGCAACGTAATAACAATTAATATATATTAAAGCCAGGCTTGAAGCTTTTAAGGAAGCTATCAAACTGTCATCTGTTTGGAGTTGTCGGGCCCGTGGAAGTAATAGGAAATTATTCCTATTATGGTACATGTGGTCCCCCGCCCTAGAATAGGACCATTCTATATCGTCACACGGATTCACACGAGCTAAAGGATATAAAGCCTTGACAGCTCAAATAAAAAGTAAATATATATTTTTTTGACTGATTCATACGAGCTAAAGGTTATTTAAGGTTCGACAGCTGTTTGGCAACAAAGACATTTCCTAAGAAGGTTGGTTTGTTTGTTTTTTCTCGTCAATTCTTTTTTTACGCGTGCCTAGGTTTGGGATATCATAACCGCGGATACAACCGGGAACACGCGAGGAAAAGATAAAAAAAAAAAAATATAAGTAACGACATTTTTTTAAATAGGTATATTTGATTAGGTAACATTTTTTTTTAATAGATATATGATATATAGATAGTTTAGATAATGTAAATACGTGTAATATGAAGATTCTCGCATTTTAGGAAACGAATGTAAATAGGTTCGAAATTTGAATTTATATTTTTGAAAAGTACAGAGGCACAGCAGGCATATTATAATTTTATAATATTTAGCAGTAGTACTGGTCATATTTGCACACTGAAAATATAAAATAAGTCGTCGTTCTATATTTAAATTTCACGGAGCTCTCAACAATATTTTATTAAAAAGTTTGCGTATCCCGCGAGTTGCCAGTTATAAAATGTAATAGAGTAGATCCCCGCGGTAGCGCAACTCAGTTTTCGCTAACTGAAGTTATGTAATAGGTACCATATTGTACAGTTCTAGGATTCGTATGCGATCTTTGTAACATTTTTCATTATAAGTTTTTGGTATCTACCTATTCTCTCTCTCTCTCTCTCTCTCTCTCTCTCTCATGGACTCAAAGATTTCATAACTAATACTATTCTATGTATGGGAGGGATTGTGTAACAAAGACTCGCTGAGATCGTAGCGATTTTGACTTTTGTTATCAATAACTAGCGACAGATACGGCCCGGCTTTGCACGGTCTAAATACGCTGCTTTCTTTTGTAATCGTTTATAGAACAGTGGATAATTAATAGTGATTAAAAATAATTAGAAAGAGACGGACGCAGCGGGTGACTTTGTTTTATACTATGCAGTGAAAAATATACTTGTGTAAGAAAACATACAAACTCACGTGACACGAATATGATTCGAACCTTTCAGTTTACAAGCGTCTTAACCATTACACCACCACTGCTTCTTATATAAATATCAAAATTTATTAAACACAAATACATTTCGTTTCCAGAAACTGTTACAAAAACTCGCTTCATCTTATTAATTTAAAAACAATGTTCATTTTGAAATAGTGTTATCGCAAGTTAATTACTTTGTTCACTAGTATATCCTACCTGTAGAATCAAATTCATGTTCTTTTAACATGAATTTTCAATTCAAAGTACCTATATTTAATGTAATATTTTCGTTCCGTGCGTAAGGGTTACCTAAATGAAAATATACCATATTGACTTGGGAATATTTCGTGTCTAATACAGTAACGTATCGATGTCACGAATGTTTTTTATTCGAATTTCATATGTTCGAATTCAAATTCAAATTCAAATCATTAATTCAGAAATTAGACCTTCACAGGCACTTTTCCTCGTCAATCTTTATATTTATAGTTATTTCTCACAGGCTACAAACTAATGGCATTTCGGAACGACCACTGCTGAGAAGAAATGCCGAAAGAAACTCATTTAAACAGTGTTGGTCCCTATCATGTCAGAAATTCGAAATCGTTACGACGAAGTTTTAAAGACTGGATAGCTTCTTTTAAATATTTTGTGTTTCTAAAAACTTAATTTATACAAGTTTGTGTATGTATGTGTATAGTAAAAACTATAGTCCGATTGCTAAAACATCTAATCTTTCTTTGACAAATGTTTTAATAAGAATCAATTTAATTTCTAGAAAAGATAAAGGTATTTTTTATTAAAATTTTGAATTTTATAAGTTTTCGATATATATATATATTTTTATCATTTTGTAAAGACCTTTATAATAGGTACCTAACCATGCGAAGCAGGGCTTCGGAGCCATAAAGGATTTTGAAAAATAACAATTTTGGTCACCCATCCATCGACTGGCAATTACAAAGGTTGCTTAACCTCTATCTGAGGCCATTAAACCAAGGCGCCATTGAGCTCCTGCCACCAATAATAAATTTTCTAAAATCATTCTAAGCAATAAAATCCTTGATGATCTTATTATGTACTTTCAGCTGCAGTAAAAATGACATAAAATTTATTACGACAATAGGAAATAAATTGCTGTAATTTCCACTAAGATAAGGTGGCCATATTTAATTTATTGTACATAAAATAATTAAATTAAACTCATCGCGCCGTCTTGCGTTTTGTTGACGTGCCTTAATTTTCCTTAATTTATGATTTAATTCCGAGAAGTATTTCGCTTGACATAAAATAAAACGCTATTTTGTAACAATAGGTATAGCCAGGTTTAATGATAGACGACAGCTCGTATAAATCTGTTTAGCTTGTTTATATCTGTTGCTTTTTTATTGTTGTATTTGTGTATATTTTAAAATATTTTAATGTTAATTAGGTAAGTATAGAATGGACCATCGTCGCGTAGTAGTCATCATGGCCGCCAGAAATGTATTTCTTTGCATGTTGTATAAAGAACTATAATTTTATTTTAACTAGCGGTACATACTGGCTGAAAATACAAATAAAAAAGAATAAAGAAAACAAATGCATGTCATTTCGTAAACAGAACTATACAACACTTGAAATAAAGTAAACAAAACCAGTATTTACGCGGGAAACCGTACAAAACAAAAATGAATTGCAATAAATTCTCCAAATTTTCCTCATAGAAAAGTCTGCATTGGAATTTGTCCCGCAATTTCTCCCCATTTTTGAGGAACAAACTTAGTTTCAAGTTTAATTGGGGTGAAGTTGTTGAAGTAAACATCGAAGCAAGGTAGTTATTTAGGTGAAAAATTTACACATAAGTCACAACAAAACAAATGAACATACATGCACGAAACAAAATTACTGTAAGATGCACAAAATATACATATATTTTGTGTTTCTTTTAATTCAATGTTTACGTTTGATTTTGTTTATAACTTACTTAACTTATATATTTATAACTTACTTACTTAAACAAATGGTAAAGTTGAGACTTGTGAAAATGATCGACTTGCTTTTATTATCATTATATAATGTCTATTTGACTACATCATTGTATATATGTCATATATTTAACGATTAAACTTTTGGATTTGTTTCATAAACACACAAAAAATTACTATACAAATATAATCTCTTCTGAGATTTACCGTGCAACGGAATATGCCTTCAATTAAATGAATGGAGTAGTTATGTGAGTTAACAATTCATGACAAATTGACGATTTTGTTCCAAATTTCTTTTATGTATTGCTTCTTTTGGCCTCTGTTTGTGTAACTATGTCTTTTCCTGTCGGTTAAATGGAAGAGATCCGTGCATGGGATAAGTCCTCCGTTGCTATCAATAATTTCTCTTGCGTTTGCATTGCTAACACTTGTGTCAGATTATATCCTACCAATTCGCTTCAAGGGGAATTTGAAGTCACTTTTACGACTAACAACCGACGTTTAAGTGGCAAATTGTAGCACACAAACACAGTTAACTTACTTTCAACCAGTGTGCAGGTTTCCCCACGACGTTTTCCTTCATGGGAAGCAAGTGGTCATCAGTGAAAACATGATATAGATTGGTATACAAACTCATGTGGCACGAGAAGAATTCGACGCTGTGTGACCTTTCAATCTCAGGCGAATGGTTTTAACCGCTGGTCCACCGTCGCTACAATGTTGTATCAAACAAACACAAAATATAATCGAAAAGTCAAATATTTCTATAACGACGTGTTTGCTCATATGATTCGTTTTCGGTTTATTTGGTAAGCCTGAGCCCATAAACCTGACAGTAAAGACGGTTTGTTGCCACATTATTCCCTTATACGACGAGAATATGGGGAACCCTCTGGATTTATGATGTATCAGTTTTATCTTTGAATGAGTTCGTGAGACGGTTTAGGTTCTTATTCAATTTGTGCGAAGAAAAACGTATAGTCTACCAGCTTATGCCCGCGGCTTCGCTCGCGTTAATTTTCCAGGATGAAAAGCAATCTATCTACTTCTCTATACTTCAAACTATATGTATGCAAAATTTCAAGAAGATTGGTTGAGCAGATAAGGTGTGATGAGTTAACGTATAAATGCGAAAGTAAGTTTGTTTAAACTTACTTTCGCATCTATAATATTACTTAGGATGGATAGGTGTGATCCAAATTCAAATTCAAATTCAAATTCAAATCATTTATTCAGAAATTAGACCTTCACAGGCACTTTTTCTCGTCAATCTTTATATTTATAGTTATTTCTCACAAGCTACAAACTACTGGCATTTCGGGTTCGATCCCGTGGCAAGATTGACCTAAGTCTTGAATGTTTATATATAATATATGTTACAAAATATAGTAACGTTGAGTTAGTATCCCATAACACAAGTCTCGAACTTACTTTGGGGCTAGCTCAATCTGTGTAATTTGTCTCTATATATTTATTTATTTGTATGAGCTCATTCGCGGTTCCTTTCTTAGTCATAGAACGTTAAAACCCAGGTTTCGCTTACTTTTTCTTCTCAATGCATATCCTCCTCCACAGAAAAATTCTAAGTATTTTTTGAAGTGAAAACTTCTTTGGCGGCGTTGTGCACTTTTTGTGATGGGTGAAAAAAGGTTAAACTCGCGACGGGACACGTGACCTGTGTGCGTAGTGCGTACTTACCTATCACAGTGCACCATTGTGACGGAACGACAACCACACCGCAATGTGATCGGTTCGCTGCGTCTCACTTCGAATCGATTCGATGGTGAGAAGTGAAAATGCCAATCCACACTTCGCGATCGAAAACTCGTCAGACGTCAAAAATTCACAACGTTAATCGAGTTTTCACTTCTGCGCGGCACTCCCGGAGTGGAACCCGTTTTTTTTTTATCAAAGTCACGCACACCAGGCAAAATTTGATTCTAAAACAGCCGTAAAAGTTTTATACCTATGGTCCCTGCCAACTTTATATGTTGTAACTACTCTGTATAACAATAAAATGTTCAGATTGCGAATCGTAAATATAAAATGTGAGTAAAACGGGACACTAGTGTTGTAATATTAATCTTACATCTTTCTTACGGAATGCAAGAAATCTATACATGTAATAAAACTATAAGTAGTATGTGTATTTCTGTACATAGAAGATTATTAAAAAAAATAATTATGGGATTTTTTTTATTATTCTTGTCCGTCTTACTGTCTGTCTGTATGTTTGTTCGCGCATCACGCAAAAACTACCGGATGGAATTTGATGCGGTTTCGACAGTCATATAGCGGATAGTCTTACTTTAAATCTCATATAGATATCATCGCTGTATGTTGCTTAGAACCCGAGATATTCGACAATAATAAGAACACGAAATAAATACGGACGATTGTGTTATTGCTAACACTGCTGTCAGATTTTATTCAAGTCGCCTAAAGGTCTCTGACATGACTTTTACGATTACTTACCGCCACCTACCGTATACACACTAGGAAACTAAACTGTCAATCAGTGAGCATGTGCAGGTTTCCTCGCGATGTTTTATGCTTCACGGGAAGCAAGCTGTGGTCTATGAAAACTATTTTATGAGTCAGATTGGTATACAAACTCATATGGCACGAGTAGGATACGAACCTTAACCGTTATACCACCACCGCTTCATATAATATTAGTAAGGATTAGGATATTATTTGGCATATTGGTTTGGCGCGGTTTTGCACTTTTATTTATGACTAGATGTTGCCCGGGGGTTCGCTCCCGTGGGAATTTTGAGATAAAATATAGCCTATGGCAATTTTAGATAATGTACCTTTCTAATGGTGAAAGAATTTTTGGAATCGGTTCCGTTGTTTCGGAGGACCGACTCAAACATACAAACTCACAAACGCTTACCTCTTTATAATAATAGTATAGATAGAAAAGTGTATTTACCTAGAAGAAGAAAATGTCTTTCAATGGCTCAGTCTTCTCACTGTAAAGAATATGTAAAATAGGAAAGTTCACAAATTTTGTATCAGCATTCCTACCATCAACATTTACAGAACGATTCCAATGCAGCTCAGTTCAATTCATTCTGGAACCTAAAATGAATCGCATTCATACTAAAAATTAACTCGATGGTACGAATCTGCGATGCAGATCAGTTTAGGGCGCAAAGTGGATCGCGTTAAGAGATTATGGTAAGCCTTCTGGTACCAGGAAATCTTTGAACCATGATGTATACGACCGTTGGAGATAAAGCCGGTGGAAATTTTAAAGAATAAACATTTTCATAATATATAGAAAAAATATCAATAAAACCTTTATATATTAGGGTATTTAAAATACGGTTTTATTATTAATAAAAAGTACGATCAAGGGATCGCTGGGGCAATTCCGCGAACTCTGTCTACGCCTCAGTTATTTTTCGGGTTAAAAAAGTTATGATAATGGCTTGAAAATAACGCAGTAGACGCGCCACTTTTACATCGGTACTCTGCTTCTTCTCTAGATCTATTTTAAGTATTTATTATCATAATTTATTTAACACATTAATATTTATTAAAAAAATAATAAACACAACAAAAAATATATATCAGTTAACAAATTAATTTTAAATTAATTAATAATGGTGTGAACGTCCGTCCAATCCGAAAGTTGTAAGCGTAATGGCGAGCTCCTGCGCGCACGATACCGACCACCACCCGGCCGCAATCCCCGCTTTTGATGATGTCAAGGCTGGGCTCCGCCCACTTCCGGCTGTTTCTCAGCTAACTCATAATATTTGTTTATCGGAAATTACATTAAAATTCATTCATACCGTAAATTGTGTGACGATATCAGATTGCGAGTAAAAGTCAAAAATAATAATCTCATAACCTATATCTATAAGGCATTATTTATATATAAAAATATTACGAAGTATTTAATAATATAATATACTATTTAGTACCTTAAATCCTTCGCAGATATTCGCCTCAATTACCAACACCTAAAGCTATATGAAGAATTAACTTAAAGTGCAATTAAATGGTAATTCGGTACGCTTTGAAGCTCACTTGATTGTTACCATAAGTTTTTATGCAAGTTACGTTTGAAAAACAGAAAAAATCTTTTTAATTTGTTTTTTCAGTGACCACTTCAAATATGCGTGTCTTGGAGTTTTTATGTACTTCAAATGTACGTTTAAAAATGGAAGCGCATCGAAAAAGTTGGTTAAAAATCAGAGGTAGACCTTGGTAGAAAAGTCGTCTCGGGTACCTCACTCGCATCTAGTTCAGCCAAACAGCAGCGCTTGCATTGTTGTGTTCCGGTTTGAAGGGTGAGAGAGGCGGTGTGATTACAGGGCACTGTGGCAAAAGATCCTAGGACACAAAGTGGGTAACGCGCGCGTACACTCCTGGTATTGCAGGCGTTGATAGGCTGTGTGAACGCTTACCATCAGGTGAGCTGCATGCCTGTTTGCCTGCTTGGTATAAAAAATCGCACCAGTCGCACGTCTGCTGCGGCATGACCCCGAGAAATTATCAAAGTCAGGGGGAGCGAAATTGACCAATTATAGGCTTCAACTTTCGCTTCATTATTTACAGAATTCTGTATTTCCGCCACATTTAAATTGAAAGGGGTGAAGTCAACAAAGTAAAAATCATATAATTTATGTGATATAATAAATGTTTGATATTTAAAGAAAAGCTACTTTAAAAATTTAATGTAACTTACATTTCATTATAAGTTTATCGTATTCATGTTAAAATTATATTATTCATACAACAATATCCATGTATAAGTTCAGGAGCTTATAAGCAGTAATCGGTCACCGGTAACGTGTGGTCCCAACCTAGATATAGGACTGCATGACATGGATGTCTCTATATCCCCTTTAAGGCTATGTGTCTCGTGTGAGACGACCACGGGACACATAGCCTTAAAGGCTATAATATAAGACAACAGCATTACCAAAGAGAATTGGCGGCGTAAATGACGTAGAGAAAAATAAAATAAATATTTCGAACAAATTTGTCTCAAACCCGCATCGACACCGTCCACAGTCGTTTAAACGCCCCACTGCTGGGGTTTTATGGTAGGATAATGGTAGGATATAGTCCTTATGGTAGGGCGGTAGGATAAGTATGGGCCATGACCCATCGCGCGGGCCCATTGGCTGGTAACGACTGCAAATACAACTGGGACCAACGGCGATAGCGTGCCTTCTATATAATAATAAAAATATATTAGGACAAATAACACAGATTGAGCTAGCCCCAAAGTAAGTTCGAGACTTGTGTTATGGGTTACTAACTCAACGGTACTATATTTTATAACAAATACATACGGTACTTATAACAAATACATATATAGATAAACATCCAAGACTCGGGCCAATCAGAAAAAGATCATTTTACATTAAGACCCGACCGGGGATCGAACTCGGGACCTCTCGGTCCAGTGGCAAGAACTTTATATAAAAAAATATGTATATATATATTATGACAAATCACACAGATTGAGCTAGCCCCAAAGTAAGTTCGAGACTTGTGTTATGGGATACTAACTCAACGATACTATATTTTATAACAAATACATATATAGATAAACATCCAAGACCCGGGCCAATCAGAAAAAGATCATTTTCCATCATGACCCGACCGGGGATCGAACCCGGGACCTCTCGGTCTAGTGGCAAGAACTTTACCACTGCACCACCGGGGTAGTCTCTAAGCGCGTCGAGTCGTTCTATAAGAGCTATAAAACTTATAAGCCTATTTAGCATGCATAGTGTAAGAGCTCAAAGTTTGAACATTTGCGCTATTGGCTCTCCGACTATAAGAAAATCGACAGTAACCTCAATTTCATTACTTTAACTACTCATATAAACTGTTTAACAGCTTACAGTATTAGTTAAACGGCGTAATAAGTTCTTTTATCGATATTGGTTTTGTTGACACAAGCGTCAGATTTTATTCAAAAAGACATCTGACATTTTTATTTCCCACGAGAATTATTATTTTTCCGCGATGAAAGATACCCTATGTTCTTCTCCGTACTTCAAACTACAGATATAAAATATTTCAAGAAGATTGGTTGAGCTGATATAGCTGGAAGAGGTGACAAACAAACACACTTATTTTTGCATTTATGTTAGCTATGTTAGAGCGCACCAATATAAACGTAGATTTTTCTCGAAATCAATATTCCGAGTCAAAAAAAGCAGTTTTCATTCGAATGATTTCTGTTTCTCGTTGAAATGCGAGCCGAAAGTAATCTTTATAAAGACTGTATTAAAATCGAAACTTATTCATGCAGATACTTCGAGGCTGAATAAGCATCCCAAAACTGTACTAAAAGGCCGTATAAAAGCTTAACGAGTGAATTCATTATAAAATTGAGAATATTCGTTTGTTATGGTCGAATGTGGCTTGTTTGGTTATATTTTATTTGTGTACATTTTTAAAACCCCAAAGCAAAAAGAGGTGTGTTATAAGTATGACCGCTAAGTGTGTCTGTCTGTCTGTGTACGTGGCACCATAGCTCATCAACGGGTGAACCGATTTGAATGCGATTTTTTTATATATGCGCTGATTTTTAGATATGCTTCATCAAAATCTGTTCAGCCGTTCAAAAGTAGGGTTTTTTTTTTTACTTTGTCTAACAAATAAACTTGTTATTCTTGGCATAATGGCGGGAAAGTGCAGAAAGGGAGGTTATTTTATAAATGTACGTACTAACTATAACTGTTGTTAAGTACGTTGTGTTTGATACTATACTATACAATAGAAAAGCCCTTTATTACACATAATAAAGTTACAACCTTAACTTAATTACATGCGCAAAAGGCAGCCTTATCGCTTTGAGCAATATCTTCCAGGCAACCTTTTGAAGAATTATAAGAAATTAATCAGAATTGAACGGGTTGACGGGTCTAAAATATAAATGAACATTGCTGAATAGATCACTACAGAGACTACAGAGATATACACTATTATGTCTACTATATTTCAAATTTCATCGCTATCGGATTTATAAATGCAGACACATTACACTAAATAGTTTGAATTTTCAGAACATGGGAGAAGATTTTTTCAATTTTCTCGCAAATTCAGCTGATTTCATAATTTTATTATTTGCAATTCAACACAGTTTCCGCATTTACACAAGCCACAAACAAATGCAGTTCTATATTTTTTAAAATATAAATAAATATATATATACGGGCAAATCACGCAGATTGAGACAGCCCCAAAGTAATTCGAGACTTGTGTTATGGGATACTAATTCAACGATACTATATTTTATAACAAATACATATATAAACATCCAAGACCCGGACCAATCAATCATTTTCCATCATGATCCGACCGGGATCGAACCCGGGACCTCTCGGTTCAGAGGCAAGCACTTTACCACTGCGCCACCGAGGTCGTTATATTCCTCCTTTAAGATCATCACAATTGCTCATAAAAACTACAGACAACAAATTTCGAGCAATAAAAATAATAATCGCCTATAAATAATATTTAGTAAGTGGCCAGTAACAATTCGGAAAACAAAGGTTTGGTAACATGCCAACATAACCTACAAACGTTGTGGGTACCTGCCAGCTTGGAATTTATTTTTAAATATTCTGAAGTTATTGATAAAAATATCTAATAAATTCTTCACTGTTCCACACAGACGTTTTGAATTATAAATACCTGTCTAGGTTTTTCCACAAACATTACGTATTTTCGGTCATCTATTTTAATAGTTTTTATTCCTCATGGCTAAGGTTCGAAATTGAGCGTAGAACTAAACACGTGTAACGTGTTTTGTCTTTATTTTGTCAATAATTTTTTTTTTGTATTATTCTTTCACGTTTCTTTATTAATTACGATGAGAAAAATTACAATGAACTAAAACTAATTAAAAGTATTGAATATTTATTTTCGCAAATGTAAAAAATAATAACATTAATGTAAAAATTAAAAAATTAATGTAAATTTTTGCTTGTGTCAAATTATGTACATTTTTAGACACTTCTTACAAATGAAGGTACAGGGAGATCCTATTTTATATCAACATTTATTTTTGAAATTTTGAGATTTTGTGTACCTATAAGTTTATAATTATTTTAATTATACCGGGATTTGAAATACTTTCACTAGGATCACATTATACGACACATTAAAAATATTTAACTAATTCTAAATCTTAATTTTTTTTTAATGATTGGTAGGTGATTGTGGCAAAAATAAATCCATACATACCTAATACCTATATATATAATCTATAATATATCAATGAAAGTCTCGATCAGCCGATCAACCAGTTTGCATGTGGGAATAAAACATGTTGTTGGCCGAGGTTGGAGGTAAGTAACTTTTTGACATAAATCGATTCAAAATAAAAATCAAATAATTTATTCAGAAATTAGGCCTTCACAGGCACTTTTTCACGTCATATTCTAAATTAAATGATGTTTACCAAAGCTACACTGCTAAGAAGAAATGCCGAAAGAAACTCATTCAAACAGTGTTGGTCCCTATTATGCCAAAAGGGCTTACCATTTTTTAAATATAAATTTATGTATAATTTTTTATCAGTAATATAACAATGTAAAACCTGAAGTGAAGTTTGTTGCGCCGCTTCTCCTTCATCTACGCTTTGGAAGTCGGCAGTAGATTTAGTGTTAAGTAAAAAATTGAGTGACACAAATATATATTATCACTCTAGACTTAGTTTAGTGAACATTTGAGTGATGTAGAAATAAATAATTTTGAATTATATTTTAATTAACACCCGGGCGTAAACCCACTAAGACGATTAATGTGTTTTAATACAAGAAAAACAACAGTGACTACTTAGAAAGAGTTTATGACACAAACTAACTGATGTACCGAGACATACAGACGCCGGTGTGTAAAAGGTACTCTATATTTCGCTACTTGTGAATTAATAATTTCAAAAGTTAAATCAAAGTTTGAATATTTTAAAATCTTTAAATGTATTAAAATCTTTAAATGTATTAAAGATTTTAACATATTCAAACTTTGATTTATCATATTGGCGACATACTTAGATGTTTCTTACTCTTGTTGACACGTAACGTTAGTGTTCTTTAAATGTTCGCTTTGAGCACATAACTATATGTAGTTTATATTGACGGGACTTAGCTAACATCCACAACTTCACAGCGCAGATACTCCTCCTGGCCGGCGATTGCAAGGTCGTTGAAACGTCAGCAACATTAAATAAAAATTTAAAATGTACTAAATTTCAGGTTTCTTCACCTAATAGTTTCGACTGTGCGTCAGCTAAAAGCTCGGTACATTGCTACGTTGTGTCATCGACTTTTTTATTTTTTACTAGCGGCCCGCTCCGGCTTCGCTCGATTAAAAACATAATAAATGCCTTAACCTTCATCAGGAGTCACTCTATCTATTGGTGAAAACCGCCTGAAAATCTGTGCGGTAGTTTTTGAAAAGACAGACAGAAAGACGCGGCAGAGGACTTTGACACAGAAGGATGGAGAGAGAAGGATGTATATGGACACAAATTGCACAGATTTATTTGGCCCCAAAGTAAGTTCGAGACTTGTGTTATGTATGGGTTACTAACTCAACGATACGATAATTGGGTCTTGGATGTTTATCAATATGTAAATTTTATAAGAATATATTATAAAATATACATATAGATAAACACCCAAGACCCAAGTCAATACGAAAAATTTCATTTTGTATGTTGACCTGACCGGATATCGAACCCAGGACCGCCAGTGTAGCAGACCGGTATGATGACCATTAGACCAATTCGGTCGTCTACATATATCATTACATAGTATAAAGCAAAATCGCTTCCCTCTGTCTCTATGTGTATAGATCTTTAAAATTACGCAACAGATTTTGATGCGGATTCTTTTAATAGATAGTTATCCTGGCTATTTAGGTTTTACCCGAGCGAAACCGGAACGGGCCGCTAGTTCTCACATATACGCTTTTGTTAAACCACCAAGATAACGCAAAAAATATATCTAAATTGAAGAGAAGCGAAATAAAGGAAGCCGTGGTAGTGTAATGGTTAAGACCTGTGGATCGAAAGTTCCCAGGTTCGAATTATACTCTTGCCACATGAGTTTGTGTACAAATCTTACTCATATATAGTAGTTTTCATCGACCACCACTTGCTTCCGGTGAAGGAAAACATCGTGTGGAAACCTGCACACTGGTTGATTATTATTAACTTGTGTGTGAAATGGAGAAGGCAATGGCAAACCACTCCATTAATAATGCCAAGAAAGTTGTTGTGTGTGTTTCATTCCACGTAATGGCCACGACCCTCACTCAGCCATGAGGAATACGACTATGAAGAAGAATATCTAAATTACAATTCATTGCTTGACTGAAATTAACTCAAAGGGTCTCCAATGAAAGGGCTCTCATCTTCCACTACATTGCCGTTGCACCTTAAACAATGAAGACTATTCATCATCCGAATTACCCTATACGTCATATCTAGAATTGGGACGTAAACATTGATATTCGTGGAAATAGACAATATGAACTCTCTTTCATTCTCACGCAATTAAAATTAATGGTTGTGGATGATAATCAGTAAACATTTATTTATGTAATTTTTGTAATCAATTTCCTCCAAAAAATAAAATTTTATACTATCACTGTGGATTGTACTTTTTCTCATCCACTTCGCTATTCACAGCACCAACGAGTCAATTCGATGTGAGAGGCATTGAACCAATCACATTGCGCCATTTTGACGCAACGGCAACCACACCGCAATGTGATTGGTTTGGTTAGGTTATTCTTAGAGTGTCGACTAGGCGAATCATATTTGTTGAAATACAACCAATAAGACGCCACTGATACAGCAGTGTCTGGTTTGTTTTTTATTTTTTGTTTGTTTTTAATTGGTTTGTTGTGTCTCACTTCGAATGGACTTGATAGTGAAAAGTTGTAACGCCACGCATTATGACCTCTTTAGTCATATCGCGTGCGCGCTGGCATGATTTTTATTTCTTTCATTCTAAATTCAAAATTTTAAATTACTGTTCCACTTGATATTTTGAAATCACATTTTGACTCATTCATTACCATAACGATATCGGCACGTACCACAGTACGGTATAATAATAATAAATTATATATATAACAAAATATCTTAAATTATTTATAGACTCTTGAAGGGTAAGTGTTTTAATATGTTTCGGAAAAGTGTTCTAAATTTTACAGTGATTTAAATAAATTAAATAAATATATTACACACAAATCACACAGATTGAGCTAGCCCCAAAGTAAGTTCGAGACTTGTGTTATGGGATACTAACTCAACGATACTATATTTTATAACAAATACATATATAGATAAACATCCAAGACCCGGGCCAATCAGAAAAAGATCATTTTCCATCTTGACCTGACCGGGGATCGAACCCGGGACCTCTCGGTTCAGTGGCAAGAACTTTACCCCTGCGTCACTGAGGTCGTCAATTATTAATAATTTAGTGCTATAGTTTATGTGTTCTTTTATTGTTCACAGGTCTGTATTTTACTTATCAATTATACTATTATACAACTGTCTGCCTTTGCCTATTTCTACTCCAACCTACCCTGAGATGACCCTACCAGCTAACAAAGTGAAACGCAAACAACGTATCTTGCAGAATACTAGTACCATCGAAAATATCTTCTCCATAGTAATAGTAGTCTAAGAGCTTGACAGTTAACTTGTTTTCAATGCAGACAGCATTAAATTATTTGCAGCTGCTCTCTTCACATGGTGCCTCCCTTTCATGCGTTAACTCAAATTGAGGACAAGGATAATATATGTGTTGTTTTGGTTCTATCTCCTCTACTGCCTACTATTTCCTAACTTAATTATTTGTTCATGCATTTTATTAAATAAAAATCTCGACGGCTATCCTTTATACTATTTTAATTTAATAATATTTTTGAAAAGATATAGTAAAAATATAATTTACAATTTGCGCTTTTTTGGCGCGAATTTTTTTGAGTTCCCACACAAATTGACTGATTTACTGATCGCACTTTCATATGAAAAGTCAAAATTTGTATGTTTTTATTCACTATTTATTTATTTTCGAAGTTGTATCCCATGTACTGAGCGTATTGTGAGAATTGGCGCTGTAAATAAATAATTATTTTAATATATTTGTCACATATCAAAAACACCACTCAATTATGATGTTATAAACATTACCAGTAGTTGAAATTTTTTTATTAGTTACCAGTCTATAAACTACTTCCTACTGCTATTAATAATATTCGCACAAAGGACGCGTCTGTGAATCCCGTCACATAGTTGTTAGTTGAAAAGTTTCATCCGCCGCGCTAACAAATTGTGCCTGTCATACAGGCTCCCAGCTCTTAGACTACAAAGGATAATGTCACTAAAGGCGAGAACGACAATTCTAGCTTTGAGTTATATTCCTTTTATTATTTGTTATCTTTCGCTACTGGACAGTTATAAAACAAAGTTTCTTTTATTTTGAAATTCGAAAATGGAAAATGTGATATATTTTTTTTTCATTTTCGACCAGTTCGCAGATACGCGGCGGCACCAATCCATTCTATATTAAATATGCCATTGTCATTATTTGAAAAACACGTCATTGTCAATGTCAAAATGCGCTATTTACATCTTATTTGTAGGTAAAATCATGGCGGACGATGGAGGGAGCATGGATTTAGTATGTACTTCGCTGTACTACTAATTCCCTGGGATGGTGACATAACACAAGAAAAGAAGAATAGTGCTGTATTTTGGCGATAACATCCAGTGATTACTCCCTATCGAGTCTCAATTCTAATTAACCTAAAACTAATTTTCATGTCATATTTATCTCACTAATATATACATAATTAGGTAATGTAAAATCAAAGAATCATTTCACCAAATAAATCTAAGAGAATACTTAGTCTTTTCGTTCCTTTTATTAAATAAATACTATATTTTATCCTTATTGCTAATATTCATTTACAATGCAAATATACAAAGGGAGCAGGTTTATTATTGGGGTTTTTTGAGGAGACGGCGGAAATAATAAACGTTATATAATATGGCCGCCTACCTGCCTTGAGCAAATAAAAAAAAAGCCTAATTTATGGAGTGGAATTTCAATTTAGTCTTATACCTATATTCTGCAATTTTTTTAAGCTGGTATGATAAAAGTGAGTATTTTTTAAGGATCCGTTCCTCAAAAAGTAAAAATTGTACCAATTTTACGACCTCGGTGGCGCAGTGGTAAAGGGCTTGCCTCTGAACCGAGAGGTCCCGGGTTCGATCCCCGGTCGGGTCATGGTGGAAAATGATCTTTGTCTGATTAGCCCTGGTCTTGGATGTTTATGTATTTGTTATAAAATATAGTATCGTTGAGTTAGTATCCCATAACACAAGTCTCGAACTTACTTTGGGGCTTGCTCAATCTGTGTGATTTGTCCTAATATATTTATTTATTATATAGCCTCATGAAATGACTCGTGCGTCTGTCGTAGAAACAGTTAGGTATTTTTTCAGGATGAAAGGGTATGTACCCTATGTCTATTTCCGTACTTTTAACTACATGCAAAATTTCAAGAAGATTGGTTGACCAGTTAAAACGTGAAGAGGTAATAAACAAACTTACTTTCGCATTTATAATGGGGTACTTTATAATGTTTATTTCTCAATAACTATTAAATTATCTATATTCGTTTTTTTTTTCAAGAATCAACTCTCAAATGACATAATGAAAATCATGTCTGCAGAAAAAGTCACGCGGGCGAAGTCGCTGGCAAAAGCTAGCAATAAAATAAGTACACAAAGAAATCCTATAGCTAGATACGTTCAAAGCGATCTCAATTCTATCTGTTTCAGTCAAAGTTTTCAGGTTCAACTATTTGGACTAATAAGATAATACCCAGAAGACCTTTTCACTACGTGTCCTACCGTCAAATGGGTTGTCCAAACTTCAGCTTTGCTTAAATCCACTCAAGGGAATACGTCGACGAACTTCGAAAACCTTTTTCCATATTTCATATTTATTATATATATTTGGGAGAATTTGTACTATCTGAAGTACCTATTATTAATAAACAAAAGAAATTAGTAAAAATGTGATGGTGGCCATAAAAAAAATATATTTTGTAACAACAAAAATAATGTTATTTAGAGTTACAGTAAAAAAATTATTACAATTACAAAAAATGGCGAACCACAGAGTAATTTTAGTGTTACAGCGAACCACTAAAAATTGACGAAGTTTTTACTACATTCAAAAACACGTCGACTCAAGATCTTTGCAAATTCGCCTCTATTACCACTGATTAAAGGTTCGTGAATGACTTTATGTGCGACTGAACCTAGAACGGTTTTTAGGGGAATCTTTATCGCGGTTTAATCCCCTTACTGCTATAGGATTAGACGCTTAAAATCGTCATTTTTAAAGCCCATTTTACGAGATGGTCGTGTTTTAGTGAAAAGAAGAGTTTTATGTACTTCAAATTTTTCCTTGGTTTTAAACTATATTTACTTGCCCGATGTGCTATATTTAATCAAAATCGGTATAGTTCTTCCTAGTTACTCCTCATGACTGAGGGTCGTGGTCATTACATGGAATGAAACACGCGTAACAACTTTCCTGGCATTATTAATGGAGTGGTTTGCCTTCTCTATTTCGCACACAAGTTAACAATCAACAAGTGTGCAGGTTTCCTCACGATGTTTTTCCTTCACCGGAAGCAAGTGGTCGATGAAAACTGCTACCTATACATGAGTCAGATTGATATACAAACTCATGTGGCACGAGTAGGATTCGATCCTGGGACCTTTCGATCCACAAGCGGGGGTCTTAACCATTACACCACCACGTCTTCCAATTGATATAGTAGTTAATGCCTATTACTTTACTGTCATCTGCGTCGAGCTTTGATGATGACGAGATACTCTCATTGAGGTACTAACATTACATCTAGTAAGTTAGTACCTCAATGAGTCAAGCGGCTTCAACAGAATAAGAAGGCATGTATTGTATATGTTTCAGGATAAACTAGTTTTACCTGAGCTAAACTAATTCCAGTTTATCCTATCGCATGTGAATACATGGTTCTGGTATAGCCTAGGCTAAACTAGTTCCTCTTAAGACCGATAGGATAAACCAGTTTAACCTAGGCAAAACTAGGTTGTCCTAATAGAAACATACACTCTCAGGATAAACTGGCATGGCCCAATCTATTATAGAATATCTAGAAAGACAAAATAAATTGAATAAAATTCTGTTTTAATTGAAATTGATAATTTCACTCAAACGATAACTGTGACACAAACAATCACATTCTAACAAAAAATAATTTACAAATAATACTCTATCATAAACTCAGTCTTAATATAATTTCATCGTCTTAATAACCGACGTCAAGATGTCTCCGGAATACATAGTGTTTGAGCTAAATTAATGCAACAGAGTTGCAGTCAGTAACTTGCCAGGTTACTGGTGTTTTATAGCTTCATGTTGTCCTGATATTGATAACTTTGGTGTACGTTGCACCGGTCAACTTTGATGGCAACGTTAACCTCCGAATCACGAAGCAAGGTACGCCAATTTGTTTTAAATGGCGGCACACGTGTTAAAGTTAACGTTAAAGTTGACTGGTGCAACCCACTCCTAGTTTGGTAACCATAAACGGTTGGAGAAGAATCTTCCTTGTAATCAATTTTCTGAATTATTTTGTTTCATAAAATATCGTTGGTGCTGTGTGATATTTATGTATTTAGTGTAATTTTTATAGAATACAAATGGAATCAGTGGGAATAATTATAATAATAATTTAATAATATCATAATAATACTAATTCCATGGGAATACAATTGGAGATAACAAAATGGCACACACATGGCGACGAATTGTACTCTCTCTCTCTCTCTTTTAAAAGTTTTTATTCGAGGCTGCGACGCCACGCAGCCCAAGGTCAAAATAAAAATAAACCATAAAAAAGATACGACAGATTTACCTGAGTCTTGGATATTTATCTATACATATATTTATGTATATAGAATATAGCATCTTTGAGTTAGTATCCCATGTCTCGAATTTACTCTGGGGGTAACTCAATCTGTGTAATTTGTCCCTTTATATTAATTCGGGCCGAAGTTGTTACTAGATTAGTCACAAATTAGTATTTTCTAACTGTGCTGAATCTAAAACTAAGTTACCAATGCGGTCGCGATAAAGGAGTGACTTCCGCCGCATGTGCTTGGATAACCTTGTAACACAGCGAGGCGCGTCTAGATGCTCGCAATAACACAACTTCCCTTTATTAAGCTTCAGGAACTTTATGAGATTGCGAAGTTTGTATTCACAGGAATATTTTAAGAGTCAAGAATATCACAGACCGTCTGCATGGGTACTTATTATTTATATATATATTTTTAGCATCAAAAACCAGTGCTTGCATTGTTATGTTCCAGTTTGAAGGGCGAGAAAGGCAGTGTACATGTACAGGATAGGTCCTGTAACATATTAAATAGTTATATAATTTTACTAGCTATCAGGTCCCACAAAAGCTTCCCCTTTCTGTTTCCAACCACTTATACTCATAGCCAATTGTTGTCATAAAAATACTTCTACAATTTAGGTATTTATAGATAACTAGCTTTTACCCGCGGCTTCGCCCGCGTAAATTTATCGGAACGAGCGGCCGCACATGGTTTTCATATAAACTTTCACCCCCAATTATAACAATTTGGGGGTTGATTTTTTAAAGAAAAAGTAGCCTATGTTTGAACAGAATTCTTTAACTATTTGCATATCAAATTTCATCAAAATCGGTCCAGCGATATAGCTGAAAAAGCGGAACAAACTTTTGCATTTATAATATTAGTATGGATTTTACTTAAACATTTCCACTTCAAGCGCCCGAGCACAAAATTTCGCAGCAACTAACATCCATGTCACTACACTTTAGTGCATATTTTATGCACCAAATGAGCTGCAATGTCGCTTTGTTTGACATGAACTTTGGTGCGACATATTGTGATGCACGTATGAGTAAACTATAATTTAATTGCTTGAAATTATAATAAAATAAATCTGAGTATTGAAGATTCACTTTGTTAAATGCCTTTAGTTTTTATATATCATAACACACCAGTAAACTAGCGAGTACCTGACTGCAATTCTGTTGCATAAAAGTGGCGATAACTCAGTTGCGTAAAAGTGATATTTTGAGTAAAATAACTATCTTCATCTACATTACATATCTTTGGATTCAAAAATGAGCTTGTCCTCGTCACACATCCATCCAAACTAATAAATGCTAAAATATATCTGTCTTTCTGTTTGTCATACTTTCACAAAAAATCCGCTGCGCCGATTATGTTGAAATTTGGAATATACGAATAGTTAATGACTCGCGGTCAAACACAGGCTACCGAGGGCGAAGCTGCGCCAGCGGCCAGCTAATAGTTCACCAGCAAAATGTCTCATGAATTAGAGCTTAAGTGATTACTACATATTTAAGTTCAATTCGTTTATTGCCATTCATATTGTACATCAGTTCTCTTAGCTAGCTAACACCGTTCACATAATAGGCACAATGCGAACCCTGTCGGGTATTTGCCAACAAGAATATGGAATGGCAGGCGGATTTATTTTAAAATTTAAATTTCAAAGTACTTAACTTATATGGATGCAATTTCTACAAATTATAAAGCAAACATCCACTACAATAAATTATCTATATTGCCCTTGAAACAGTATCAATAGAAAATTGTACAATATTGTATATTATGTTATCAATAAATACTAATAACATGAACACGAGAGAAGAGAAAAAAAAAAAAAAAAATCTAGTAAGATGACTATCAGAACAAAATCTCAACTACAGAATAAATCCAGTAGTTTATGTCTGATATGGCCTTTGCCATGTCATTTAGAAGTGTAGAGGCTAATGCGTTTTGAATTACCCTGTCAACGTATGTGGCGTTTTATTCGCCTCGCGAGTGTGGTGATTCTCAGAGCGTTTCGACCGCTGCGCCCGCGCTGTCGTTACGATGCCTCAATTTTCTTGAGGAAGCGATCATTCCCGAAATCAATCATTCATTAAATTAACATTACCACAGTACAGATTATTTTAAAGTCAGATTAGTAAAACTGATTCTTGCCTTTGTTAAGAAAAAATAACGCTCTGAGACACATCCAACGTAAGACTCAATATTTTGTAATCCACCCTAATAAATGTGACTATTTAGCTCGTTTTTATCAAAATTTACATAGTTATCCAAATTGGCAATGTCGGCGGTTTCGACATCTCTCTTACACTCGCGTGTTACCGTTTACATCCGGAGATGTGATGCCCCGAAGTCCAAGGCTCGCGTAAAAAATCGACCATTACATTTTGAAGATTTGTCAATGTTGGCAACCAGCTGCCTGATTGACGTTAACCCTCTTTGGGGATGCTATTGCCTTAATCGTCTCATACGACATCCGCAGAAGGGTTCATTTAAATTAATAAATTACCATTAATTTTATAAATACATTTATTTTATTATTATTTTAGCGTAACAAAATAGGCTTGACTCTGTGCCATAAATTCATGTGAGGATGTTTTTGCACGTTTGGGCGTCTGTATATCCTAAACAAACAGGGATTAGGTCAACGAATTGGGGCTAGGGGAAAATACGGTGTTTTTCCGGTTTAAGGGGATGATATACTAGACAACATATGCAAATACGTCAAGAGGCTATGCCAGAAACTTAAAAGTACCTTAAAATTGACTTGAAAAGATAAGTCCGCTTTGTGCCTTTCTTTGATGTTTATTATTTTAAACTCCCGACGCAAAAAGAGGGATGTTATAAGTTTGACCACCAAGTGTGTCTGTCTATCTTATCAACGGGTGAACCGATTTGGACGCGATTATTTTTTGATAGCAAATTTTTAAGCGGTGGTTCTTAGATATGTTTGATCAAAATCGGTTCAGCCGTTAAAAAGTTGTAACGAAATGGTTCGATAGTTTCGGATTTTACCCGCCTCAAACATACAAACTCACAAACGCTTACCTCTATATAATAATAGTATAGATTATAGATAATATCCAGTGGGCATGCACCTTTACAGCAAAGTAACACTTTTCCTAGTTTCATCTGTCAATGTCCTCTACCATGTTTACTACCTTTATTAAGGGGGAAACACCATCAATTTCGATCGATTCACAAAAAATATAGTGTTTGCACCCGACAGGTAATTTTCTTTATTTATTTCCACCATCCATTGGCTTTATACACCTGTGGGGCTAGCACGAGTTTTTACGAGAACGTAATCGTATCGACAACGTAACAAAATTTATATATATATAACATTGTGATAATTCATAGATGTAACAATGCCGTTGGTGATTATACGAATATTAAAAATTTTAAATATATTTTTTGAAATGGAGTTTCCAGTAAAAAAACAAAATAAACCTAACCATCGTAAAGAAAAACTGAAATTATGATAGGTTTATTATTAACAAATATTTATGGTAGGCACTGTTATTCGGAGTGCCTACTAATTCAATGTAAACAACTTTTACATAAGACGTATCACCAGAAACGCAATATTTAAGGTAGATTTCTAACTAACATAGCTTTTTTCGACAATATATTACTCAATCATGACATATCAATACATACAAATATACAATTTTTAAAACTTTTTTTTGTTTCCTGGTAAGAAGTCCTCGAGAAACTGAGAAACGGATCGGATGTGAGTGAAGTTGTATTAATAAAACGGTAAATATATATTGTAAAGAATTCAGTTCCCATTCGTGTTTGGAACCGACGAAAAAATAATATGCCAGCTGCTATTTTTCCCGGGCAAATTGTAAAAGTCAATAAACCAAAAAATTTACTTCACATATCCACATATCCAGGAATATTTCAGTAGTAGTAGCGACCTCGCAGGACCAAAAGCTAAGAACATAAACAAAAATTTAGAGATTAGTCTAAAAATTTTTATGTGAATGCTTAAAATTCATTTATGTGCCGACACTCTCCAACGATATTAAAATTATATTCTCCTAGAAAGCTAGCGAAATTTAAAAAAAAACACGCAGCAGATTATGCTATATATATATATATATATATATGATTTTGTTATATACAGTATTGTATACGTAACTGACTATTAGTCACATAATGATCATCATCACAATTGATTTAAGAACTTTATTCTTGTCGGTGGAGCATTTTCCATATAATTCTGTCCTCATCCATCGATTTCACCTCGCAATACGACACGAGCTCTGCCTTCTCTATTGTTTCATCTAGAAATTCTTGGCTTTCTTTTCCCTCTTCTTTTGATGATCAAAATGAGAGTAGGTAATTAGCATTTTCCAAGACTTGTACAAAACAAATTCAAGATCAATGACCCTGAATGTTGTGCCCAAAACGGATCTGGCATACATAACAATCTACAAAACTAAGACTATTTCAAAGTGCATCAAGTCTTCGTAAATTTGCATTTCGGATGTATTAAAACCCACATTTTGATAGTTGGGTTGGTTTACATTATACAAAATTAAGCCGCCAATCAACGATCCTCTTAAGTAAATCGCGGCAATTGTATCCAATAGGAAATTATAAAACTGTTTAATAAATTAAATTATCTAATGCAGCTTAAACTTCTGTTGTATTTAATTAGTTTTATCTCTATTATGAAGCGGTGTTGGTATAATGGTTAAGACGCCCGCTTGTGGATCGAAAGGTCCCAGGTTCGAATCCTACTCGTGCCACATGAGTTTGTATACCAATCTGACTCATGTATAGTAGTTTTCATAGAATTATGTTTACCTTAAGAATCGGCGCAATTTCGAATATCGTGAGGAAACCGGCACACTAAATCAACCATTTAGTAACTTGTGTGTGAAATGGAGGAGGCAATGGCAAACCACTCCATTAATAGTGAAGACCACGACCCTGAGCCGTGAGGATATATATACGACTAAGAAGATATATCCATATTCACAAATTCAACAATCTAAAACACACATAATATTAGCATCCCTTGAAATCACAAATTCTAATTATTCTAATAAAACACACAGCCCAGAAATCATAATAGTTGGAAGTCTACATATTTAATTTTGTACTTTATTATATATTTTTTTTTACTTTACTTTTTGACGACCTCGGTGGCGCATTGGTAAAGTTCTTGCCACTGAACCGAGAGGTCCCGGGTTCGATCCCCGGTCGGGTCATGATGGAAAATGTTCTTTTTCTGATTGACCCGGGTCTGGGATGTTTATCTATATAGATACACAAGTACATATATATGTACTTGTTATAAAATATAGTATCGTTGAGTTAGTATCCCATAACACAAGTCTCGAACTTACTTTGGGGCTAGCTCAATCTGTGTGATTTGTCCTTATATATTTATTTATTTATATTTATTTTATTTATTTCCCTAATACAATGCAGAAGACACTAAAGCTGACGAATACATTGCTGGTTTTTCATTGCGGTAAATAAAATCACTCGTACAAACAATGCAATAAACGTTCACACATTCGCGTCGGCACGTGTCTGAATGTCGAGTGGAGTTGGATAGTATAAGAATAGTGTTTAAGAATGCTATTAGTGTCGTCTCGAATTAATTTAGCTGTTCGTTTCGTATGAAAATGCTTAGTAACTATTGTTTATTTTGACACATAGTAACAAACATACATGCGCTATCAAAGAGTGTGTTTCACCAGTCTAGTTTGACGTTACCTATAACCTGCGCAAAGTACGCCATTTTATCCGGGTAAACGTCATCGTCGCCGGCGTTAAACGTCAAAGTCAACGTCAAAGCGGCCTGGTGCAACTCACCCTTGGTATTCCATTCGAATTCCATCCAGTATTTTCTGCGTCATGCGCGGACAGACAAAAATAATAAAAAAATGTTTTCCCTTTTTTTATTCTCATAAAGAACACACATTATTTTTCTATAATATCTGCTACGTACAGACATAAGCACCCTTACAGTTTTATTATATGTATAGATAAAAATATCACACTCGAAAAGAAAGCAAGAAAAATGTATAGTGAGTTTAGTCTAGTTAACTTGATCTGAATAAACGACTATTTTATTGAGCAACTAAACTGAAACAATTTATACATTTCTAGCTTTTGCCCGCGGTTTCGCCCGCCTGAATTTCATAGCAAAATCTCAGTAATTTTTTTATCGCGTACTCTGCAAGACTGGTAAACATATATGATTCAAATTCGCATTTTTCTCATCTTTAGTTCAATTTCCTGTTTCCCGCTGCGTGTCTCGTCCCGCAAACGTGAAGATGTTAACCCGGGATTCCGAGGAATTTTTGATTCATATCATAATTAGTTTTTCAATTATCCTACGGGAACCCGACCATTTACCGGGATGAAATGTATCTAATTTTCCCTCATTTCCAGGATGAAATGTCTATAAGATGTTAGCTCGGGATTCCGAGGTATTTTTGATTCATAATTAGTTTTTCAATTATCCTACGGGAACCCGACCAATTACCGGGATGAAATGTATCTAAGATGTTAAACCGGTATATAAGGTACCTAGATGTTAATCCGGTATATAAGGTACATACCAAGTTTCAAGCAAATCGATCCAGTAGATTTCGAGTGATGCGCGTTCAGACAGACAGACAAAAATTTCTAAAACTATATTTTCGACATCTATATCAGTTTAAAAAAATCCAATGTACAAATTTGGCCTTTCTTCAATTTTATTATATGTATTGATAATAATCCCGCAATATATAGTACAGTGAGATATATATAGCGAATATTTGTAACTCCTTGCCAAAATAACGCTCACATTTCATTTATACCGAATCTCTGAATATTCGACGCGACGCTAACAGCATTCTGAGAAATAACGTGTTGAACTAAATTATTTTTCAAACTATTATAACAGTTACTAGGATTAACTGAATTAGAACCATCATTACAAACTGAAATATGGGTTTTCATGCGTAGTTAGCATCTAAATGTTACGTAGTATCGGTAACATAGTCAAAATTATCGTTAAATTATTAGCATTTGTGACTTTGTATGTTTGAGGCGGGTAATCTCCGAAACTAACGAACCGATTTCAAAAATTATTTCATCATTAGAAAGGTACATTATCCAATATTGCTACAGGCTATATTTTATCTCAGAATTCCCACGGGAGCGAAGCCCCGTTAAGAAGCCACGATAAGGGGCAAAACGGGCAAAGCTTGTAATTGTATTACTTTCATTACGGAACGACCTGGGGACTTAACATCATCTCTTAATACGACCCAATTTACGACCTAAACTGAACTGCATCGCAAATTCGTACCATCGACTTAATTTTTAGTATGAATGCTATTCATTTTAGGTGCCTAAGGTGCCTAAATTAAAAAAAAAAAAATAATTTCATCAAAAGTATTAGTTTTTGTTCTCACATTTAGTCGCGGCACTGTTCACTACGCCACTATACTCTCAATATCCGCACAAAATATACGGGAACTGAAGTGTGACTAACGCATTGTAACATCGGAAGTACTCTGCATACTGCGGTCCAATGAATTATTTATGAGATCTTTATGTATGACTTTACGGGTATTGGACATTTTAAAAATTCTGCATTATAAAAGGTGAAAACGAAACTATCACTTTGTTGTCCGTCTGTCCCGCCGTATGGAAACTTTATTGCAGGACTGAACGCTCAGAAATCATTTTATTTTCTATTTTAAACAGTGTTAAAAACATTGTTACTAAGATTTACTATAGCTTCTGTATGCCGGCATAAGACGGTAAAGTGATTAACGAATTCGGCCACATTGGCATAGTCTCGATAGCTCAGTGATTAAGAGCACTGTTCTGGATTGAATAGACAAGGTTCAATTCCCGCTCGATTCCAGGTTCCATTTTAAAAATTAGTTAAAAAGCATGCGTGACATTTATATAAATAAAAATCAATTTAAAAATACTAGTTGTTCGCCGCGAACTTAAACCTCGCGAACACAATAAAGTTTTACAAAATTGTGAATATTTCAAAAACGGCTTAAGCGATGTTGTTGCCCCACGAACTTAAAAATTAAATTGGCATATCCTATATACCTTTTAAATTTCATCAAAATCTGACCAACGATTCGAAAGTTATCGCGTTACAAACATACATACAAAAAATTAATTTTTGGCCCAAGTCGATTTGTAGACGTCGCTCGCTTCGCTCGATCAATCAGAGGCAACATCATAAAAAAGCAACTTTACAGAAGTCTCGCTAATTTACCTAACCAAAAATAGGCCCTAGCAGAAGGGACACACCCTAAAATTGTTGGCTTGATGTCGTCAAGGATGATATGCGTTTGACAATTATCTGACAACTAGCGATGACGACGAGACGAAAAAGTAGGAAAACGGACTCTAAACTCCGACTCTCAATGAATTGGGAGAACGCTGGCTTAACCACAACACCACCACCGCTGGCTTCTTCTTCTTCTTATTTAAGAGCTATGCTCTTGTCGGTGGAGTATACACCACGCCTCTCTATCCTCGGATTTGCTTTTAAGGTCTCGATACGACACGACGCCTGCCTTCTCTTTCAGTTGCTCGCGTGACTCTTCCTCGGTCTCCCTGGACCACTTCTTCCTTCCACCTTTCCTTCAAAATAACTTATAAGTGTCGTGTCGTATGTAAGTAGGTATATACGTGTAGTATATAGCTGTATCAATGTATCTATTACCTAATAGTTATAAATTGTAGAGTGTCGAGCTCAGGTGTACCCTAGATAACGATAAAAGCGTGAGTTATGACCTCATATAATTGATGGATTTATGCTCCCGTCTATTGAAATACAGGTAATAACAGTGGAAGGGGACAGGGACAGATTTGGGATTGATTTTTACACAACTGCACAATGGAGTGTTAAGTTTTCATGGTTCATGTCGTATACGTATTTATTCTAGACATGTAATCATAAATTTTTAGATAGTCTAAGTGTATGATTTTACTTCGGGACGACTTTTCACGACCTCCGTGGCCAAATGGTCATCATGCCGGACTGCTACACTGGAGGTCCCGGGTTCGATCCCCGGTCAGGTCAACATGGAAAATTAACTTTCAGATTGACTTGGGTCTTGGATATTTATCTATATATGTATATGTTATAAAATATAGTATCGTTGAGTTAGTATCCCATAACACAAGTCACGAACTAACTTTGGGGCAAGCTCAATCTGTGTGATTTGTCTATACATATTTATATTTATTCGGGGTTCGAACCCGGGACCTCCAGTGTAGCAGTCCGGCATGACGACTATTAGGTCACGGAGGTCGTGAAAAGTCGTCCCGAAGTAAAATCATACACTTAGACTATCTAAAAATTTATGATTACATGTCTAGAATAAATACGTATACGACATGAACCATGAAAACTTAACACTCCATTGAGCAGTAGTCGATAATGAAAATGAGCAAGTGAAACATCTTATGCGACTTCCTTCCATAAGGTACTTTTTCTCGTCGCACGTCATTTTCATATAGGTATACCTTTCTCCAGCCAAGAAATGTCAAGTCAAATTAAAATTGCGAATTAGAAGTTTATTTACAGCTGCTGCAGGTAAACAGCAGTCGATAAGAATAAACATTTCCCAGTGCCCCAGTGAATTATTCATTGGAATGCGCCTGTGATGCAAATATTGAGAACCCGTTGCAAAGCGTACGGTTTATGAGAGTAATTAAGATACAAGCGACAGCGGATTTACGAAGTCGAGATGGATTCAAGTTTTTTTTTTTTACAAAAATGGCATTTTTGCCATACAAGCTTTCATTGCCGTTACAGATTTCATTTAATTTCAGAGAGGTCTTATGGCATTTAAACAGTTGAGGAGTTCCCTCGTTGGAAGCCGATACTTTGTTCACGAACATGCTTATCATAATAATGCATTGTCATGGAAACTAAGCGACGGAAATTTCTACTCTACAGGACAGTTGTCTTGCAGTGTTGAAATTTCTCACTTCGCAATCAAATCTTGGAAGTTAGATTTGATTACAGACAGACAAGCAAACATCGGAACAGATGAAACTAAATAAAAGCTTGCAAAGCAGACTGAACTGTTCTTTCAACACATACATAGATCATCAAATGTAGACTAATTAGTATTAGTAAGTTTGACTTAGATTCGGCTGCACCAGTCAATGTTGACATTAACTTAAACCTGCGCAGAAAAACGCAAAGTACGCTATTTTATCTAAAAGAAGACAGCGTGCAGATTGAAGTTAACGTCAAATATCACTGATGCAACCCAGAGGTGGTTAATGGAACATAAAATTTTCGACAACTGCTCAAGCAATTTTCGAGAAATATGTTCGAGAAATAAAAGTGGTCTAATATACATTGTAATCACACGAACTTAAAAGGAGTATGTGTGAAATAATGTCCGCGACTTCGCCTGCGGCGAAATTAACTTTGCTAATTATCAATAATCACCATAAAAAACAATATAATTCATAGCTCAGTTTTGACATGAAATCAGTGAAAACAAACATAATTTCTAAAGCAGGTATTTAATATGGATTTCATGTACTAAAATTGTTTTTGTGTAATTATATGTTGCGTAAGTGCGGTTAATCTATTGTGTAGCCATTATGTGACCCGAATCAGTTAGGCTTTCTGTTATGTTGCTAGTATAAGCCTTTATTATATTATTATGGTGGCTAATTATCACATATTCAGCGGGAAAATCTGTATTGTTTTGTTGTTATTGTAACAGTTTTAGGGGCTTCGTACCCAAAGGGTAAAGACTCCGCTGCTCGTCTGTACTGAGCTTTATCCCATGAATCGTGATAGGTAGGCAGTTTATTTTCATGTTTGTAACAACTTTTATGTCTATTTCTCAAGACATTTTCAACCAAACATATTAAAATATCTCGTTTCCCCTAACTCTCATAACTTATACCAAACGTACTGACAAAATAAATGCTGTTTTATTTACACTAGGCTCGCGGTCTCAAGATATTTCAAGTATTTATGCCTTGTAATAAATTATCAACGGCTTACAGAGAGAATGGTGATGTTATTTCTAACGAATGTTCTCATAATCCATATTTCATAATATTATATTTTACAAGATGTTACCGACAGCTTTTTGGGAACTGCGTAATGAATATTTAATTGGCTATGGTGCTTAATCAAATCAAATCATTTATCGAGAAATTTTAAATATATATATATATATATAAATATAATAAATATATTAGGACAAATCACACAGATTGAGCTAGCCCCAAAGTAAGTTCGAGACTTGTGTTATGGGATACTAACTCAACGATACTATATTTTATAACAAATACATATATAGATAAACATCCAAGACCCGGGCCAATCAGAAAAAGATCATTTTCCATCAATGACCCGACCGGGGATCGAACCCGGGACCTCTCGGTTCAGTGGCTAGAGCCTTACCACTGCGCCACCGAGGTCGTCAAAATTAGCTCGAATAATTACCTTCACTGGCACATTTTCACGTCAGATTTTATATTATACTGTTAGCTGGTAGGGTCATCTCAGGGTAGGTTGGAGTAGAAATAGGCAAAGGCAGACAGTTGTATAATAGTATAATTGATAAGTAAAATACAGACCTGTGAACAATAAAAAAACACATAAACTATAGCACTAAATCACTGTAAAATTTAGAACACTTTTCCGAAACATATTAAAACACTTACCTACCCTTCAAGAGTCTATAAATAATTTAAGATATTTTATTATATATATATTTTATTATTATTACAGCGTACGTGTTGTACGTGCCGATATCGTTATGGTAATGAATGAGTCAAAATGTGATTTCAAAATATCAAGTGGAACAATAATTTAAAATTTTGAATTTAGAATGAAAGAAATAAAAATCATGCCAGCGCGCACGCGATATGACTAATAGAGGTCATAATGCGTGGCGTTACAATACTATGCCGCTGCTTCGCCAGCGTGATTTCCCCTTCAATGAAATATTTAGCTAATCTGGTTACCCCATACAAATTTTGAACCCCAATTTTACCCCCTTAGAGGATGAATTTTGAAAAATCCTTTCTTAGTTCCCCTAGATCACATAAGGAACCTACGTGTTAAATTTGAAGTTTCTAGACCCAGCGGTTTGGGCTGTGCGTTGATATGTCAGTCAGTCATTCAGTGTCTTCTTTTATATATACATATATATATATATATATATATATATATATATATATATATATAGTAATTTCTCAAAATGCTACTAGTACTGGCATTTCGGAACGACCACTTTTCAAACTGAACTAACAAACAAACACTCCTTATTATGTGGACTGTATCGTCCCCGACCTAGATTAGTATTCAGTCCGCAATCCAATAAGGATCCTAACAGATCAGATCGGAACAACTGGACTTTTCTGTCCAATTTGTTTTGAGCCATAAATTCTCTTTGAAATTCAAGAACTATCGCTACTGGAAACGGTACACAGCACAACTTACAACCAGTGTTATGTGTCTCCATCTCTGGATGGATGGCATCCCGGTTTCATTCGGAGTTATGAAGTCGCTAAGCCCGGTGACAGCGTAAAAAATAACCTTAACATTTTGAAGATTCAGCTGTGATTTTTACAACCGTCCGGCTGCCCGAATCGCCTCCTTATAAATGCTATTGTTGTCTATCAGCTGCCTAGGTGTTCCTTAGTCGCCTCGTACGACATCCACTATATTTATCAATGTTATAAACAGCTTGCATATCGAAACGACCACTTATTTAATCGATGTTGCTAGAAAGGTTTTCTACCATGATAATTTTCTGTTTATTTTTCTCAGTAATCCTACTAATATAAGAATGCGAAGATTTGTCAGGATGTATGTGAATCAAAATTGCATAACTTATAGTTACTTTTACTCAATTAAATAGTATTAGTTTATTTACACAAGTAATAAAGATTTTATGGTCATATAAATTGTGTACAGTGAGGTATATATAAGTTGATAGTTAAAATTTTAAAGAAAAACTTTATTTTCTTCTTTTTGGAGTATTTAAATAAAAGGTTTTCCTAAAAAAGTGTTTTTCTTTTAATTTTTTATCCCGAAATTCCCACGGGAGCGAAGTCGCGAGACGCAGCTAGTATAACACCAATATCTACTTTACTCTACTTTTGAAACAGAATCAGACACTTGATTTAGGTTGCCTGCGGCGTCGTGGATCGGGTCGGGAGGTTCCCTCTATTGTGGTTGAGCTTCGTGATGGCTGACTCACGCGTCAACTCGTGAACGGGTGCTGCCGGGGGGAACTGGTCAGCTCGATCTATTATTAAAAGTGTTTTTTGTTCGGTTAATTATACATCTATATATATATATATATATATATATATATATATATATATATATATATATATATATATATATTTCCTTTCATCAGCACTTGATCACAATCATAATATGTTTCAGTATACCTTTTGACCATGTACTTTATTGTGTACTTACATTGTTATATTACTGATAAAAATTATACATAAATTAAATTAATTATACAATATTTAAAAAATGGTAAGCCCGTCTGGCATGACCAACACTGTTTGAATGAGTTTCTTTCGGCATTTCTTCTCAGCAGTGGTCGTTCCGAAATGCTAGTAGTTTGTAGCTTTGGTAAACATCATTTAATTTAGAATATGACTTGAAAAGTGCCTGTGAAGGCCTAATTTCTGAAAAATCAAAATCAAATCATTTGATTTTGATTTTGCACAGTAATATATATGTATGTATGTTTGTGACAAAAGCTGGAGCTCAAGATATTAATTGCTAAGCACCGAACGCAGTACAATCGCTATCTACTGCGACATTAAACACTGACAGACCAACAAATAACATTTATCGATATTAGGTATACGCGTGTTTTAAGGATATATCGATATTATTAATTTCAAGACCTCATTGCTCAGTCGCGCTCAGTCATTTTGACGTGCGACGACCGACAACGCTGGAAATTTATGAACGTCAATTTTATCCAAAACCGATTTATTTACAAAAAAAAAAAAACATAGATTTGTACTATTCAATAGCCTAGCCTTCCCTCCTTTTTCATAAACTAACTACTCCCAGGGGCATCGCTCCCGTAGGAGTTTTGAGCTAAAAGTACCCTATCGGAAATTTCCTACCCGTGTACCAAATTTAATCGCAATCTGTCTAGTATAACTTGTGTTACTCACACACTCGCATCGAATTTTCCACGTTTATATCAAAAATAATAATAATAATCAATTTTCTTATGAGTTTTCAAGTGACTTAGTTACTTCAATGATCTAGATACATGTTTTGAAACATTTTTAACTCTAAAATAATGTCGTTGTTAATTAATCATCAATCATTATCACCTTCATTTTTATATATGCTTTCATTTCACTATTATTGGCTCAACGCATTCATTCTCATGAAAACTATTCAATTATGGAGACATCTTCAATCACTCGGAAAGTCTTCCTCGATCGACTGACCTGATTTCCAGACGAATTCACTCCTAATTAATCTAACGCACACTCCCACATTTCAGAGAGCAATGTTATTGGAAGCAACGGCGCTGATTCATTACTTTACTAGAAAACTAGTTGAGTCTCAAGGCCCACTGGGACAGAATCAGAATGTTTTTATCAGATAAAACTATGTCGTCAAGAATTATATGTACCAATGGTCTGACAAATAAGGGTGCCGACGACCGTGCGAAGTGGAGACGAAAAAGTAGGGAAGCGGACGCAGGGCTCCGACGCCCAACGGCTGAGGATTAACATAGGGTACTTTTATCTCGAAATTGCAACGGGAGCGAAGCCCCGGTGCGCAGATTGTATGATATAATTTTGAGGTACTAAAGAGTTTTATTTTCACTGTAAATACATGAATTTGATCATATTTTTTCATTATAGCACATAGAGTATAACTTTTACAATTTCTATGCAAGTTCTTAAGTCATGTAGTACATGAATAATTTGTAATTATCGATACATTTATCCTCGTATATTCCCATCACTATTATAGCATCCGCTATTTCTCTTGGCATCTGCTTATAGTATCTACTATAAATATTACTATATACATATAATATTATATACTATAACTAGAAATTTCAATCAATCAATCAATCAAAATATTTATTTGCAAAAAAATGTAGGTACAGTAAGGTGATACAGATTATATTATGTCCCTGATACATTTTACCTCTTGCGGAGGTATGCAAAATTACATTAAAAATTAAAAATATTACAAAGTCAATCAATATCTATTAGAAAATTAAATTAAAATAATATAAATTAAAATTATATAAATCATCCAACACGTTTAGGAAAAATGACCACACATTTGTTTAAATTATATTAATTATAATATTATGATGTCAATGAAATAAATAGAATTAATTATTATGTCGGTAGTGGTGAAATTCAATTGTTTTCATTCATAAAGTCCGATAACGAATAATAGCTCTTGTCACACAGCCACTGGTAAAGTTTCTTTTTAAATATTATTATATTGAGGCTTCTAATGTCTTTCGGTATCTTATTATATACCTTTGTACTCATACCTAATATACTCGAACTGAACATTGCTGTCTTGTGTGGTATATGACTCAGTTTGTCATTATTGCGAATAGAGGACATATGTTCAAAACGATTTAAATTTGTTTTAACAAATACTGCTAGTTCATACAAATACAGTGACGGTAAGGGTAGAATCTTTAATGATTATTGAAACATAAACTCTATGATCATAGCCACTTACAATCAATTGCAGATGGTAGAACACACGTAGAACACAATTGTCAACAGAATTGAAGTACAAATACTGGTTTCAAATCGCCTAAAGGCATCTAACATGACTTTTACGGCTACCTACCGAAATTAAGTGGTCAGTATTCACATCAGTGAACTAAACTGTCAACCAATGTGTCAGTTTCGTCACGATGTTTCCCTTCACCGGGAGCAAGTGGTGGTCGATAAAAACTAAGTACATACTATACATGAGTCAGATTTGTATACAAACTCATGTGGCACGAGTAGGATTCGAACTGGGGACCTTTCGATCACAGGCTCAGTCTTAACCACTGGTTTACCAACGCTTCTTTGAGCTTATGTTTCAGATAGATTAATTACGTGTTTGGACTTAATTAACATGTTCCAGTATTTGTGTAGTCCGTCCTACCTTCACTTCAAAGGAAAAGGTATCCATATATCTACTTGATTCGGGTTCACATCCTTACATAACGTAAAGAGATATCCCCCTGTCCCGTCTGTCAGTATAAACGTGATTAAATCAAAAATTACCAGATGCATTTTCGTACGGTTTTCACCAATAGACAGTATGATTTCTAAGCAAGGTTTAAGTACATAATTACAACTAATATTATAAATGCGAAAGTAAGTTTGTTATCTCTTCACGCTCTATCTACTCAACCAATCTTTTTGAATTTTTGCATACATGTAGTTTGAAGTATGGAGAAGGACATAGGGTACTTTTCATTCCGGAAAAATAACTGTTCCCGTGGGGAATTTACGCAGGCGAAGCCGCGGGTAAAAGTTAATTTATTGTATTTGTTATTTATATTATCTGTATAACAAAAACATAAATGTAAGGAGTTCGCAGGATATTTATGTATCTAGCAAAGTAGAAATAATTTGAGAAGAAACTCCCCGCAACTTCACCCGCGTGAATTTTAAAGAAACATGATTTTCATACAAAATTTCACCCCCCAATTATAGTCACTTGGGGGTTGATATTTGTAAAAAATTAGTCTTATGTTAGAATGGGTGCCTTTAACTACATCTTTAACAAATGTCATCAAAATCGATTCAGCGATTTAGCTTTGAAATCGGAACAGAGAGACAAACTTTCGCATTTATGATATTATAGTATGGATTTGCTGAAAAAGATTTAGGAAACAATAATTAAAATAAATAACGGGCGAAATCGATTGCAAAATTACCATCTTCAAAATTTTTAGTTTTGTTTTTTCATTTCCGGCTTAGTGGCGTCACAGCTCCGAACGCAACCTGGGACACGAGAAGATAATAGATATATATTAATTTTATTTGAATAACCATGGCTCCAATGAATATACTAAAATTACTTACGATGTCGAGTCTCCGTCTTAAAAAAGTATCAACAAGTGACAAATGTTTCAATCGTGTCCCAAATAATTGAAACTACCATCAAAATACAGTTATAGTTTACCCAGAAATAGATTTGGACAATTCTGGAAGACATCCAACTGCATTTTGCATTATTATAAGACGATGTTGTGAGGCGAATATCAAAATATTTAGGGTGAGTTGCACACTAAGAATGATTACGAATGATAAAGGTAAATAAAAAACATATTGATTGGCATTTGACGAGCTCGGGTGGTGCAGTGGTCAAGTTCTTGCCACTGAACCGAGAGGTCCCGGGTTCGATCCCCGGTCGGGTCATGATGGAAAATGATCTTTTTCTGATTGGCCCGGGTCTTGGATGTTTATCTATATATGTACTTGTTATAAAATATAGTATCGTTGAGGTAGTATCCCATAACACAAGTCTGGAACTTACTTTGGGGCTAGCTCAATCTGTGTGATTTGTCCTAATATATATATATAATATACAAACCCTGCCGCGTCTGTCGCGATAAACTCTAAAATTACTGCGCGGATTTTCATGCAGTTTTCACCAATAGCGAGGAAGGTTCAGGTGTATGATTCATTACGTTATAACACGAGCGAAGCCGGGGTGTTATGGGATACTAACTCAACGATACTATATTTTATACAATATACATATATAGATAAACATCCAAGACCCGGGCCAATCAAAAAAATACATTTTCCATCACGACCCGACCGGGGTTCGAACCCGGGACCTCTCGGTTCAGAGGCAAGCACTTTACCACTGCGCCACTTTGTCGTTGACTAAACCGTCGCGCCGCTGACGATTACACAAAATGTCATACTTTATGTTTCTCTGCGCAGGTTAAAGTCAACGTCAAAGTTGACGGTGCAACCCACTCTTAAAATATAGTTGTCATTTCTTCCACTTCGTTGTCTAGTTTTGAATGTTATGATGTTGTTATAGTCAAGTAGAAGTGTCTTGAATGTAATTTGTTTACGATGACATAAATATAATAGTAAATTGACAAAGATTTTAAAGAGAAAGTTTACAGATAATAAAGAAAAGGTGCCAATTTTTTTTTGTTTGTTTTTTTTTAAACCCCGACGCAAAATCGGCGTGTTATAAGTTTGCCTGCTAAGTGTGTTTGTCTGTATTCGTGGCACCGTAGTTCACCAACGGGTGAACCGATTTGGATGCGTTTTTTTTTTATTTATTTGATAGCAAATTTTTATGCGGTGGTTCTTAGATACGAGTAATTGATGATGTCTGTCGTTATGTTTGTTCGCGCATCACACAAAAAACTACTGAATGGAATGTTATGTAGTTTTAACAGTTGTACAGCAGAAGGTCTAACTTAAAATCTTTTATTACCTACGACACATTGCATAAAACCCGAGATATAGACAAAAATATTTCTTGAGCCGACGCAATATTATAATACAAGGCATACATAATATATAATAAAAGGCGAAGTTGAAGCTATTTCGCTATAAAATATACTAAGCAAATATAAAGAACTTTATGAAAATATGTCGAGTAAAAGACACAAAATACCAGAGTCGTATTAAGGCAAGCTAAAAAACCGTAATAAGACGTATTCGTAAACAAAATGGCGTACTTATTTGGTATAAGAACTACTTAGCAAATATGAAGAACTATAGAATGTTTTTTTGAAGTGAAAACTTCTTTAGCGGCGTTGGGCACTTTTTGTGATGAAACTCGCGTCAGGGCACGTGACCTGTGTGCGTAGTGCGGGTTAGCATTTCACTTCTCACCATCGAATCGATTCGGAGTGAGACACAGCGAACCAAACACATTGCGCCATTGTGACGCAACGACAACCACACTGCATGTCATTGGTTCATTGCGTCTCACTTCGAATCGATTCTATGGTGAGTAGTGAAATGCAAACCCGCACTACGTTCACTGATCGAAAATTCGTAAGACGTCAAAAACGCACAACGTTAATATTCAAATTTTCACTCCCGGAGTACTACAACCCGGGTTTTTTAACCTATTCCGACCCACTGCTGGGCAAAGGTCTCCCCCAGTCTTTCCAAGCCATTCTATTCGATGCCAAATCCATTCCTTCTTAAAGCTTCGCCAATTATCACTCCAACACTTTTTATTTATCACTATCACTACATTCATAGTATAAAACAAAGTCGCTTCTAGCTGTCTGTCCCTATATATGCTTAGATCTTTAAAAATACGCAACGGATTTTGATGCGGGTTTTTTAAATAGATACTATGATTACTCAGGTTAGGTTTAGGTGTATGGTTTATCACGGTTTAACCCGAGCAAAGCCGTGACGGACCGCTAGTAAGAAAATATGAAGAAGAAACACCAGGATCGTACAGAGGCAAGCTAATAAAGCAGGGACGTTTATCCAGAGCGCTTGTAATTAAAACCCGTGCGTTCTCCTGAGAAACACTTATAAATTGTAAAACTTCAAAGACGACTCGCAGCAGAGCGTGAACCGGGATACGGTACGATACGCTTGGGGGTTCGGCACGAGTTATATGAGGTAGCGATTGTTATTACTAATGTCAATTTCTAATGGCAGAAATGTCAGTCACGGGAATAATTCACGTCATCCGATGCCGACAGCCGCACGAAGTAGAGACGAAAAAGTAGGCAAGCGAACCCTGGGCTCTGACGCTCAATGGCTGAAGAAGAAACCGGGAAAACGCTCTGATGAGATCATGAGAGAGAGTTGATAATGATTAAAGACACACGTATAAATTAGTGACAAAAGTAGTTTATGAGCAATGTGCCTTTAATATGTAGCTACGACCACACCATTTTTAAAACCATTTTGTACAAAATTTTATGCGAGCAAGTAACAGAATAATTTTGATAGAAAGTGAAGTTTTATTGCATAATCACTTACGCATATGAAATTATACGACAAATGAATTCCTTTGCGTCTAGTAAAATGTGTCGTAAATTTAGAAAGAAATAAAAATAAACCGATACAAATGAAAAACACGATTACCGTTTACAACTTGCGCCAGTTTTTCATGTTGCGAACATAAATGTCACTCGAGAAAGTCCAGTGAAGGCGGGGAAGTAAAAAAAAATATTATTAGAAAAGAGAACTCTTAACAGTTCTTCCGGAGACCAGGAGTAGAACTATTATTTACCAAGAGCTCCGAGCTTATTTTGAAATATAATATGGCTGTGTTAATTAAAAACGTCACGTTTTTCTAGAATTCGCTTTATTTTAGTTTTGAGAAAATGGTTTGCGATAAAATTTGCCGTTTTATCGTATAGTTGTATGCACGAATAAGGGTTGTGGCTAATAAAAAATAAATAGACAACGCTCAACAGCCCACACTAAACACTTAGCTTGTATCACATGTACAACAAACCTAGATCCGACAAACATTTGTGATCAAGTACAAATTTCTGCCATCGTTGGGAATCGAACACAGGACCTTCGCCAGCGGGCAGGCGTAGTGACCATTAGGCCGTGCAAATGTGCATCGTCGTTATTCAAAATATAATGTAGATAACAAACAAACAGACTTTCTATCGCTTCAACAAAATATCTTATTATATAGGGAAAAGATTTAAAAAATACGGTTTCTTGGTCGTTTATATCAGAATATACTCTCCAGTTTACTGCACATATGTTTTATTAATAGTTTAAAATAGTAATCTGAACACTTGGGTCTCTGGACTGGTAAAGCTGAGAACCTCACATTCAGTCACGCACGGCTACCGTCGCCGTAACAAGTAAATAAATAAATAAATATATTAGGACAAATCACACAGATTGAGCTAGCCCCAAAGTAAGTTCTAGACTTGTGTTATGGGATACTAACTCAACGATACTATATTTTATAACAAATACATATATAAATAAACATCCAAGACCCCCGGACCAATCAGAAAAAGATCATTTTCCATCATGACCCGACCAGGGATCGAACCCGGGACCTCTCGGTTCAGTGGCAAGAACTATAAACCACAGCGCCACCGAGGTCGCCATAACACACAACAAACATTATAGAATTGATACGATTTCTTATAAAAAGTATTTTAAAAATTGCGTTTGGACTTCTCTCGTTCTCGTGTTCAGGTTGCATTCTTAGCTGCGTGCAAGGAGAAACTTTTAATAAAATTCTTGGTTCTTGTTTTTCACGCTGATGTTAGAGCGAAAAACATAGATTGTGTCAGTTGTTAAAGTAGTGTGTTCCCGTAAATAAAAGCTATTTATTATCACTCTATAGTCTAGGCTGTATAATAGTCACTCTATTGTAATATAGGCTGTATAATAGTCACTCTATAGTAATATAGGCTGTATAATAGTCACTCTATGGTAATATAGGCTGTATAACAGTCACTCTATAGTAATATAGGCTGTGTAATAGTCACTCTGTAGTAATATAGGCTGTATAATAGTCACTCTATAGTAATATAGGCTGTATAATAGTCTTGAATTGTCTATCTCAATCAGCATCGAAGTATCACACACATCATAAATTACACACACACACACAAGCTCTTATGACCATTAGAGAAACTTTGCATTATAAAAAACGAGTGGAAAAATAACCATTTCGGTGAGTAAACAGTTGAGTTCTCTCGTCGGGAACCGAACCTGAATGCACTGTCAGGTCGTAAATAAAATAATAATGCATTTATCATCGACACCAAACAGCTCAATCGATCGAAGATACCTGATTCAAAATCGAGTCACATAAAATGTATTAGTACGACTTAAATAAATAAAAAAATGATTTTATTTTATTTCATTTGAGGTATTCTTGATATTGTTATTATATTATTAATTTTTTAGTATTATTGACAATTTTATTAATTGACAGTTAAATATTTGTACGCCTATAAGGCAGAATGCATGTTCTACCATATATCATGACCACCTGATTGTAATTCTGTATTCTGACAAATAAATGATTTGATTTGATTTTGATTTGAAAAAAATAAAACTTCGGCGGGAAATGAACCATAAAGTAAATAAAGTGACCTTTAATAAATAAAAATACCTAGGAGTATATATTAGGACTGGAAAGTTACAGTGGTATTCAAAGAAAATAATGTACAGTCGACATCACATCAACCAATCTAAATTCATTGCAAATTCGACGTTATTATCGCGACATAGAGATACACAATACGTGCAAAGTACATACAATGAATTGAACATGCGTTTGACTGTATCTATTCATAATTGTATTCAATTAAAAAATTCAATCGAAGTGATCTTTACGCACTCCGTAAACATTTTTTCACGTTCAGTACGAGGAAATATATATTTTTTTATCTTTCCGCAATCCAGCCAGTATTTTTTTCAATATTTCAAATTGCATATTTGATGATTGTAGAAATGGAGACCCATTAAAATTCGGTAACAGAATATTAACACTTCAAAATGTAAAATGGCAGACTATATGAAATTTCAAAAATGTAATACAGTTACATCGTTAATTAATTTTGGAAAATCTAAGAGATATATATTTGTTACTTCTATATACGACGTTATAGTTACGAAAGACAATTTGATTATATATCATAAAAAATCTAAATACAATACAGAAGATATTACAAACAAACAATAATCCACTTATAGTCCAATTTCAAGGGAAATCACACTATATTTATTGTGAAAACAAGCAAAAATATATTTAAAAAAAACAATATCATTGCGCGTTCCTAAATTCTATTAACATCAATTTCTAACTTTTCTAACAGTCCGCCAATCCTCGTCGGCGTCCGGTTTCTGGCTCTAACTCGATTGAACTGGTCTTAACTGGTTCCAAGTAGTTAGCTGCGGCTGCGGTTTTTAACTACTATTGTATAAAGTTTAGTTTGTGTCCACCTGGGGGAAGTAAAATCTAGAAAATCACGAGAGTTTTCGATTAACTGAAGTAAAGCTAAGAAGCTGTAGTGGTGTAATGGTTAAGACGACCCGCCTGTGGATCGAAAGGTCCCAGGTTCGAATCCTACTCGTGCCGCATGAGTTTGTATACAAATCTGACTCATATATAGTAGTCTTCATAGACCACCACTTGCTTCCGGTGAAGGAAAACATCGTGAGGAAACCTGCACACTGCAGACCAGATCACGGCAAACCACTCCGTTAATAATTCCAAGAAAGTTGTTGCGTGTGTTTCATTCCACGTAATGACCACGACCCTCAGCCATGAGGAATACGACTATGAAGAAGAAAGCTAAGAGCCAAGTTTATAGTACTATATTTTACCCGCCGTTCCGCTTTCGTGTATTTACCACGAAAGCAATATTTTTTCAAAAAGGCACCTACCTACCCGTAGGTACTCCTCCTTACTTTTAACTACATAGTAATATGCGAAATTTCAATAAGATTGGTTGAGCGTGAAGGTGTAACAAATAAACTTTAGGTATTCCTCGAAGCGCATACTTGTTTTGAGCGCATCGAAATTATCCTTCGAACCGTACCAAAAAAGTGCGCTTCGAGGAGGAATACTTAAAATATGGCAACTAGGTTCAAACATAATTTAGTTAAGGAAATTAAAGGATTGAGCACACGACGTATAATGCTATTAATTCGAAAGCAAACAGGCTTAATTCAATATGTCTTTTCGACATTCGTTAATCAGTAATGCTAATATTTTATGCCTTTGAGATACAGACACAGTATCACGTTTTTCCCCTTCACTGAGTAGACAGAGCCAACTGGGTTGCAAAATTTGAAGGCCGCGTACAGAGCTAACAGCTTGGAGAATTATAATACACGCACACACACACATAATAAACTTAAAAAAAAATTAAAAAAAAAACACCAAAGATTTAACTCTTGATAAATGTTTTGAGAATAAATAATTGAGTGGCCTTTTGAAAAATAGAAATACATTAGGAATACTTATAGGTATATCTCTAATTCATTATATTATGCTATTTCGCTAAATATGATTTAATCCCCCCCCCCCCCCTCCCCCAGTTCTCGCACGGCCCTATTTGACTGCGATCCTACTGTTGTTCAATTGCCTTTATTATCTCCAGCCAGATGCATAAAACCTGTTTTATTTGACACTTTCTGACCAATCAAAACGCTTCACAAGGTCTTATCTTAAAGTTATCTCCAATAATCTAATTGAAACTGAAGCGGTGCAAACCAGTTCTCGCGGGTCAATACCGGCGCGATCCGGATATTGTTGGTTTTAATTGCGTTTGTTGCGACTGTTTGTGAATTGCTAATTGGCAAGTTGATGCCAGAATTCAATTTTGGTATCGTTTGATACTGTTCCGCGCATTGGTTAAGTAATTAGTATAATTAAGTTATTTCTTATTAGTGGAAAGTGCGATTGCAATCATACAGTTCAGAGGTAATGGTTGTTGTTTATTATGATATATATATACTATCGTATGAATGAACCTAGATATACCTACATTTCTGGATCATCCTTGTTATTAATACAAAGCTGTCATACAAGCTACGCAATGTCTTATGTTGATTTGCGACCGTTATAGAAATGAAAATGTATTTTATATATATATATATATATATAAGTAATATAATATATTCGAAATCATTTACAGTGCTGGCTATTCGCCTTTGCAAAGCACCTCGATGTCCGTACCGCCCAAACTTGAGCCACCATCAAAAAACGTCTCAAGGTGCATTTTTTGTTTATAAAATACTAGCTGCGCCCCGGGGCTTCGCTGCCGTGGGAATTTCGGGATAAAAAGTAGCCTATGTGTTACTCCAAGTTATATTCTACCCATGTATCAAATTATGTAACAATCCGTCCAGTAGATTTTGCGTGAAAGAGTAACAAACACATACATCCTGAGTTTGTCTATCCGTTGCCGGTCAAAGGGCTCACACAACGTGCGGGCTCGGGACATAAGATAAGAAAACTTCTAGAAAGTTTTAACTAAATTTACTACAGATATGATCTGAAAGGGCTATGAGGGTCTGATGCTAGTGATAGTCTTTTGTTCTCTTTTGTTTTGTAGAAAATGTTCAGGAGCGGTGGTGGTCGAAAGACGCTGTGAACGAACCGTCACAGGTACGAATCTTACTCGTGCAAATCATCGCAATAACTAATGAGAAAGTACTTTTGTTTGTTACCTCTTCACGCTCTATCTACTCAATCAATCTTCTTGAAATTTTGCACACATGTAGTTTGAATTTTGGAGAAGGACATAGGGTAGCTTTCATCCAGGAGAAGTAACTGTTCCCGTAGGAAATATACGCTGGTTCACCAGCGTATCAAATTATTTATTCAAAAATTAAACGCCCACACACGATTTTATAGATCCATAGAAACCGATCCACCGTTTATTTGTCTAACAACTGAAACTAAAATCTATAAACTAAAACCAAAGTTTAGATTCCAGGACTCAACCTAAATTGCCTATTATAAATTATCCCAACCAATCACTAAACAAATCCGGAGACTAGTCGAGTAAGACTCGGTAAGCCACAAAACATAGAACAAACTTTGGAACTATGTTGCAATAATATTAAACATCTATATTTAGGAATGATATCCAGCATTTCATAACGTGTAATATATGCTATAATATCATATTTTATGATCTGATATCGCTTGGAATTACGCTCAAATGATTATAATTTTTCTGTTTTTATAAAAACATCTAACTTTATTTGAGCGTTCATTTCACATAATATTTCCATCATTTGGTATCATGCAAATGGTTGGGTGTTTTTAACCATCGGATAAATTTTCTCGGCAAATTATGCATGCGAGAATATATCGAATGTGTACAAAGAAATCTTAATATATTTTTTTTACAAAAGTATAATTTTGCCGCAATCGTTCATTATTAGTCAGAGGAATCTTATTGAATTCAGTGTTCAATAAAATAATCAGTAAACCGTTGAGGAGTTCCCTTGTCGGGAGCCGATCATGGGGTACATAACATAATATCAAATTGTGCATAATATTAAAACTAGTAATAAATCTTCCAAATTGTACACTTCAGCTAAATCGGTTGAAGATAATAGAAGCTAGAAAATTAAGCTGCAATGTGGTTGCGCTCGAGCAAACATAACTATTCACACATACACATGGCTAAAAGATTATTAAACAGAAAAAGATAATGAAAATGTCATACAAACATTGTTTTTTTTTCTATAAAATGTAAGCAAAAATCCTTATTAGCGCTTCCCAGTTCATATATATAAGTGGAAAACAACCCTTTACTCCAGTTTGGTCAAGCCACTAATCGGACGGTAGACGACCATCAAACTTCGCAATTTTGCTATGAAAGACTATATACACTCTAAGTTAATGGCACTAGAAGCGAATTTACAATGACAAATTGCTTTATGGTTTTAGATAGATTCGGGTGGAGCTCCACTTTTAGAATGGGCTCTTTTTATACTACTTAATGATATAGTAGCTTTGAGATTTGTTATATTCGTCGAAATAGTGAGTTTCAGTGCTTCACTCAAGTTATTTGTTTTGATTTCACCCAGTATGAAGCAGTGGTGGGTTAAGATGCCCGCCTGTGGATCGAAAAGTCTCAGGTTCGTATCCTACTCGTGCCATATAAGTTTGTATACCAATATGACTCATATATATAATAGTTTTGATATACCGCCACTTGCTTCCGGTGAAGGAAAACGTCGTGAGGAAACCTGCACACAGTGTGGACAGTTTAGTTCACTAGTGTGTATGCCACTACCTGCCACTAGATGTAGCGGTAAGTAGTAGTAAAAGTTATGTCAGATGCCTTTAGGCGACTTGAATAAAATCTGACACCAGTGTTAGCAATAACACATTCGATATGGTGATGATAACTTAGTATTCGCCCAGCAGGTCTACCGTTAACTTTTACAGAACGATTCCAATGAAACTCAGTTCAATTTAGGAACCTAAAATGAATCGCATTCATACTAAAAATTAATTTGATGGTACGAATTTGCGATGCAGTTCAGTTAAGGTCGTAAAGTGGATCGCGTTAAGAGATGACAGCAAGCCCCCAGTTTCTACCTAAAATTCAGGGTGTAAAACCATATTCTCTGCGTGTCACTAGTTTCGTAATGAAAATTTGAATTCTCCCCTTGGATTCGCTATAAGTGGCAACCGACCCACGCCAGTTGAATTCCCAACTCGTCCGGCAAGTTGGGTCCAATCCACACAAGTTGGGTCGATCCCAAACAACGTTAACTTCGCTACGTTTATATAACAATACTTCTACATTCCTTGTGGTCGTTTGATGAAATACCTATAACAACGTCACACCTGAGTATATATTTAACTGGCTTTTATTTAGTTTCACGTTGTCTGTCTGTAATCGAATCTTGCAAGTTAAATTTCACCAACTTCCGCTATAATATATTTGAAATGCTCCACGTCGCTTCAGTTTCATGACATGACATTAATGAATTGATGGTGCACACAGGATCGGCTTCCAACGAGACAACTTCTCAACGGTTTACTGTTCCGACATGATCTTTTGACACAAGATCAATACAAGATCAATATGCCGACAAAATGTTACTTTTGTAAACGCGGCGGAGAGCGACATTGTTTTATACTATTGCTGTGCTCCGGGGCTCCGCTCCCGTGGTAATTTCGAGATAAAAATTACCCTTTGTGTTATTCCAGGTTATATTCTACCCATGTAACAAATTTCATAGCAATCGGTCTAGTAGAGTTAACGTAAAAGCGTAACTAACATACATGTGAGTATGTAGGTATGTGTGTACATATCTACATACTCACAAACTTTCGCATTTAGAATATTAGTAGGATAGTGATAATGATTTCCCATTGAAGTACAGCCACGAGTCACAGCTAGTCACTATAATGTGTATTAATACATATTTTATAGAAAGTCAACAAAACATTATTCATAAAACCCGCTAGGAATGGAAACGGGAAACGGATGCAGCGAATTTAAAATGAATACAAATTAGTATAGCGGATATTCCTTACTTTAAAAGTCAAAACTTGACATAGTTTTTTAAATTTGCTGCAAACCAAACCCCGAGCCGAGGCGAAGTGGCTCTTGTATATTTAAAAAAATCCAACATTAGCCTTCAGCGTACGGTGTTGTGTGAACATGTTGAAAGAGAATTTTTAATATGAAACTCGTCGTAAATTTGTCTACATTTGTATTAATTAATTCGACGGTTTTGAATGTTTTTTGAAAATTGAATCCTAGAAAGCTAAATGACGCAGAATATAATTTAAAACATATTTTGTGTATAGCAGCTGACGCTGTTAATAAACTTTCAATTAATTTCATACTTTATAGTTTAAAACAATGACTCTGCAAAAGAATAATGAATCTACGTAATTTTTTTTATCAACAGTTTTAGATTTAGTCTATTTTAGTTTTTACTATTATTAGACAATTATAGCTATAGCTGGCGCTCTAGGCTTCGCTTCCGTTGGAATTTCGGGATAAAAAGTACCCTATGTGTTATTCCAGGTTATATTCTGGCCGTGTACCAAATTTCGGACAATCTGTCCAGTAGATTTTGCGTAAAAAAGTAAAAAACATACTTTCATACATCCTCACAAACTTTCGCATTACAATTTTAATAGGATATTAGTAACGAAGGTCTTATTTCTTTAAATTAAATAAAATTTGACGTAAAAAGTGCCTGTGAATGTCTAATTTCTGAAAAAAAGTGATTTGATTTCATTAAAATTGAAACAAAATCACGTTTTCACTTCTAAAATTCAGCATTTTATCTATCAAAACAGATTACATTACACAGACCATTACCGGTCGTTTAAGCTAAGTATTTTGGTCGTTATCCATACTTAGGGTGAGTTGTACCAGTCAAATTAAACAATTTATTTCCTTAAATACTAAGGTAAGGTAATATTCACATAATTGTTGGCCGTTGTCAACAGCATACATTATTTAAAAAATATATAAAATTACATCAGATTGAAAATTATATATTATAAATAACCGTTAATAATTAAATTAGCTTCATAATTTATAAATTAAAACGTCACTTGAAAAATCAATAAATTTCATATTTATTGCAGAATTATCAAAATCAAATCATTTATTCAGAAATTAGGCCTTCACAGGCACTTTTTCACGTCATATTCTAAATCAAGTGATGTTTACCAAAGCTGCAAACTACTAGCATTTCGGAACGACCACTGCTGAGAAGAAATGCCGAAATTATGTGACACAATTATAGATTATGTGACATAGTAGATTTTATTTGAAAAAAAAAATACAATTAGTATCTACATTATGCATGTTAATTTCTAGATGTTGATATGATGAAATAATTTTTGAAATCGGTCGGTTGTTTCGGAGATTACCCGCCTCAAAATACAAACTCACAAACGCCTACCTCTTTATAATAATAGGTATAGATTATTATTGTATGCCAAAAACTCTTCGATTGTGTATTGAGATTTATCAAGAAGCCTTTTATTTGTCTCTTAAAATGGTAGCGCTTTTCTGCGCAGGTCAAAGTTAACGTAAAAGTTGACTGGTGCAACGCACCCTTATCGTATCCTATAGTGGTACTTACTGGCAAAATGCCATGATGCCTAGAATTTGCTAAAGCAACTATAAAGCTTTGCATTCAAGGTCAACTTTTGTTGAACAACACTTGATACAAATGCAACATGTTATTAACCGTTGTTAGCAATATAGTGTCACGGAATTATTTGACGACCTCGGTGGCGCAGTGGTAAGGTTCTTGCCACTGAACCGAGAGGTCCCGGGTTCGATCCCCGGTCGGGTCATAATGGAAAATGATCTTTTTCTGATTGGCCCGGGTCTTGGATGTTTATCTATATATGTATTTGTTATAAAATATAGTATCGTTGAGTTAGTATCCCATAACACAAGTCTCGAACTTACTTTGGGGCTAGCTCAATCTGTGTGATTTGTCCTAATATATTTATTTATTTAGGTACAACAAAATGCAGTTCAGTTACGTTTTAGATGCGATAAATTTGACTTTACTTTAAATATCGATTTCACAAAATTACGTGGATGTGAACCAACGTTCAACTTCCAAGAAAACGAGGAACACGCATCGTGATAAATTGAATTTCGCGAATCCAACTCAGCGGTTTGTTGAAATTTTGTTCAACTCTTAATCAATTTGCATCATCAAATAATTTTGTGGAAAATATCATTTTCACAATTCTTTGAAATTTCCAAGATAAACCCACTTAATAATATTTTATTCATGGAAAAGTTAATCAATACTTTAAGCTATAGTATATTTATCACATCAATCAACATTCTTTATAATATTTAACATTGACAGAAAGAGATAAATCATGTTAATACAGGTCTTAGTGCGAGTTTACATTTCACGTGTCTCCATATCGAGTCGATTCGAAGAGAGATGCAGCGAACTAACACACTGCGCCTTGGTTGTCGTGGCGTCACAATAGCGCAATGTGATTGGATTGCGTCTGACTGAGAATCGACTCGATAATGTGAAGTGAGTGCACTTCGCCGTCAAGTGAAAATTCGCGACACATATATTTTCCTAAAAATGAAAACACATGACACACGCTGTGTGTTGATTTTCAACAATCAACGTTTTAATGTATGCTTTGACGTTTTTATCATTATGAGAGACGGTATTTAAACATAATATATTAGGGCTTAATAATTTGTTAATATTTCAGCGTTACGTATCATCTAATCACTACTTTATTAGATAGAGAGTCATGAAAGCAGAGAAGCCTTTAGTTTGTCCAAGAGTAAGACGCAAAATAGGCTTTAAAAATAATAATAATGACAAAGCAGAAAAATTTATATATTTCTTTAAACACGCTGTCAGAAATTAAGTATAAGCTCTGGAATATTGCTCTGTTTAAAATATTCTTCTGTATATGATAGCTATGTTAATGAGGAAGACTCTAAACTATACGGAATTTCAAAACTCTCCAGAAAGTATAATTTAGTCGGTTAAATGTTAAAACACAATTCGCGCCGCGTAAAGTGAAAATGCTTAAAGAGGCGCTTTGGGCGCGGTATCACGTCGCTTTGACAATGACAGCTGTCAACCGAGATTTAAATATGGCGTCCGATGTCAAACGTGGTTTGCCTTGGGGATTTAAGCGCGAACACGTATGTAATGGTAATTGATTGTTCTGATTTTCAGGTCTACTTATAATGTTTTTGCTAATGGATGTAGGAATGATTTTCTGTCTTAAATTTGATATATATTTTAGTCTCACTATTGCCAAACTTTAAATGTTATTTTATGTGTAATGTTAATTTCTTACGAACTTATTATTTTAATAGGAGGATATTATTTTTGTTAGGAATTTTGAGTAAATAGTAGTGGTAAAAAACTATAATACTCTTCTTTAGCAGCCGGGAGTGTAAAACATAATAATGTGCCCTTCTGGCATGATAGTGACCAACACTGTTCAAATGAGTTTCTTTCGCCATTTCCTCTCAGTAGTGGTCGTTCGCAATGCCAGCAGTTAGTTCGTAGCTGTATGACAATTATTATACAATATAATTTAATATTTGGTACAAGTTATGGTCTGTATTTCTGAATAGATTCTTCAGCTTTGAAGAAAGAAATTCAATAAAAAAAAGTTGAAATTTGCCTCCAACAATTTGACATTGATGGCCAGTATCAATCAACAGACAGGCCTGTGGCACTGTGTTCTTTAATGACATATACCTATAAAAGTATTTGAATAATTCATTCCTGTTCTTCGACGAAATTAAAAAAAATGGATTTAAATTTATATCCCGGAATTCCCGCTGAAACCCACGCTCCGTTGATGTCACTTCACTATATTTTAATTTAACACACGAATTTATTTGTTCCCAGGTGAATGGCGCGGCGAACGGAGAATGCTGGACATCACGCGAGACAAACCTGTCAAAGTGTGTGTGCGTGTGGTTGTACCAGTCAGAGATCACCCTAAAGTAAGTTTTGGTACCATACTTTATTTTCATATTGTCACTATTTCTAAATCGCAAGATAGCATTGACCTTTGAGTTATACTAAACTCTGTCATTCCCGTAAAGGGTAATAAATCATAATAAAAACTTTATTTATCTCAACACAATTTTACAATTTGTTCTTAAAACTAAGAAGTGGTATAAACCCATTTGTGCCACCAGTCGAGAGAGAGAGAGAGAGCCTTTCACCGGGGCATAAAGTACCATGGCCAACTTGAAAGTCCTTAAGTAGACTTCGGACACAGGTTGGTTGGAGCAAAGAAAATATGTCCAGATTTAGCATCTTTGACGGCACAGATTTGAGCTGTTTTTGTGGTGCTTTGCAAACAATGGCCCATTTGACTACATGCCCTGTGTGTTCAAACAAATGCAAGCAGGAGGACCTAATGGCGGCTAATATCTGGGCCGCAACAATTTAGTGTTTACCATCGAAACGCTAAGAAGAAGAAGTGGTGGTATACATAAGAAATTGTTAGAGAAAGGTGTCTGAAATATATTGCACGTGGTATTTCCTTACCACAAGCTATCTTTGTTTTCGAGTGTTTTGATTAATAACACTTGTGTCGGATTTTATTCAAGTCGCGTAAAGGCATCAGAGTTTTACGACTATCCACCGCGTAGTCGCATACACACTAGTGTACTGTAATTGTCAACAAGTGTTCAGGTTTCCTCACGATGTTTTCCAACAATTAAAGCCAGATGTGCAACCCGCTATACATAACAATGCTATTTAAAAGAATTCCACTATTGGTAAGATATTTCGTAGCTGATAATATGTTTCGTACTACGAGTGCTACGAGTTTCGTAGACGCGCTACGATTGTAGACCTGGCTACGAAAATTGTGTTTTAGATCGATTGTTCAGTTCAAATCAATTATTTTGTGTACTTTCTTTTGATGTGGGTTTATTTTAGACATTTTAATTTAATATAATACCCGTGTACCAAATTTCATAACAATCGGTCCAGTAGATTTTGCGTGCAAGAGTAACAAACAAACATACACACATACATCCTCACAAACTTTTGCATTTAAAATATTAGTTGGACGTATGATCTGATTTTGTACCCATTACCGTCTCCCAACAAAGAAACTCCTCAACTTCACTACAATGCGTCATGTGGTCTCTAATCTAAAACTTCTGTCAGAAATTACATTTTTGTAAAGAAACTTACTAAAAAATAAAGCTTGTTACATCCCCTACATATATATAACAGCAAAGCATTACTCAACTTGCCACAGTTGGCGAAAAGAATCGTGCCAATTTGGTAAAATAATACGCCAGAAAATTGGCCAGTTGAAACAAGATCTTTGGGAAGACATTTTTCAAAAAATAAGCTTTGTTACACACCTTTGTTCCTCTAGGAATAAACAGGGGAATATGTTTAACAAAATATATACTATAGAAGGCCAGAACATTAAGGAAAGGCTAATCTATATTATTATTATAAAGAGGTAAGCGTTTGTGACTTTATATGTTTGAGGCGGGCAATCTCCGTAAATACCGAACCGATTTCAAAAATTCTTTCACCATTAGAAAGGTACATTATCCAAGATAGGTTATATTTTCTCTCTAAATTCCCACGGGAGCAAAGCCCCGGGCAATATCTAGTAATCTATACAAATAATATAACTAGTACAATAACAAAGTGGGCTATGTCTGTACATAGGAGATATTAAAGAGAGTAATAATTATGAGAGTTCTTTATTGGTCTAAATACAAGCAAAAACAATTTATTTTTAAAATTTTTATCTTACTGTCTGTCTGTGTGGTTGTTCGCGGCCACGCAAAAACTACTGTGTGAAAGTTTATGTAGGTTTTACAGTTGTATAGCGAATGATGTAACTTAAAATCTGATATTTTTCCTTTCATCAGCACTCGATCACAATCATAATATGTTTCAGTACACCTTTTGACCATGTACTTTATTGTGTACTTACATTGTTATATTACTGATAAAAAAATATACATAAATTTATATTTAAAAAATGGTAAGCCCTTCTGGCATAATAGGGACCAACACTGTTTGAATGAGTTTCTAGTTCCGAAATGCTAGTAGTTTGTAGCTTTGGTAAATATCATTTAATTTAGAATATGACGTGAAAAAGTGCCCGTGAAGGCCTCATTTGTGAATAAATAATTTGATTTCGACTTTGATATAGGTTTCATCGCGACAGGTTGCCTAGAACCCGAGATATCGACAATAATAAGTTATAAGCGGACGCACGAAATAAACGCGGGCGAAATTGCGGGCAAAAACTAGTAATATAGAAATAAATGTATGCCCACGGCTTAAATGGCGGCCTTATGAGAAATATACGTATCATTTGAATCATCTGTCATAGATAATGAAACCCAATGATATATATAAAATATCACTTACTGAGAAAAATGGCATGTGTTGAACGTGTTGGATCATGTCTTGAATGGATGAATGTCTTCGAGGTTATGACACCTATGGAAGATTCCAGGAGCTCGAATCTCATACAATCGAAGTCAATTTCACCGAATTTCTCCAATCTTTTTAGAAGGTTTAACACGGTTTCTTGACTTTCGAAAAATCACAAATAAAAGAGTTTTCCCATTGTAAATTTGCATAAAACCTACGAAACAAAATTGAGAAAATTAATGATGTGAACTTCGATTGCGTGAGTGTCGGGTCCCAGGTTCGAATCCTGCTCGTGCCACATTAGTTTGTTGGATTATTATCTATAGGGCTACGTTTCGTTTAGTCTATTGGACACAGTTGCCACAATTTACAAAACCAAAATCCGAGCAGCAAATTGTGGCGACATTTTATAATTGAAAACTGCAATACTTTTTAATGAGACTGAAAAAAAATTAAGTTTGTAACCAAGGCAAGTTCTCTCCAAGGCAGTGGCAGATTACCAGTAGGCTGAGTTGACTGGAGCCTAGAACGGTAGATTTTAAGGGGCGGCAAATATGGCCCAAAAAAATTTTGTTATACAGAAATGTTATTAGGTCACATAACCTGTCAAACGAGAACAAGACAAAGCAATAAAAGTGATCACGTGGTCCTCGTCTGTCTGTCTGTCTGATCGCGATAAACTCAAAAATTATGCACGGATTTTCATGCGGTTTTCACCAAAAGATAGTGTGATTCCTGTGGAAGATTTAGGCATATAATTTATCATGTTTTTATCCGAGCGAAGCCGAGACGGCTAGTACTACTAATATTATAAAAGCGAGTTTGTGAGTATGTATGTGTGTATGTTTGTTACATTCATTCATGCTAAAATCTACTGAAAGAATTGTTATGGGAAAGTTTATGAGGATGTGTGTATGTATGTTTGATCACGCTAAATCCACTGGATCGGTATGAAATTTGGTACACGCGTAGAATATAACCTAACAAATAGGGTACTTTTTATCCCGAAATTCCCACGGAAGCGAAGCCCCGGGGCGCAGTTTATATTTTATAAATAGCCATGCTCAAAGAGAAAAAGTAAAACTGTATGTTTTGATTTCAGTATACGCATTGTACTCTTTATCTAGTGTAACATATTTTTTTTCATATATTTTTACATAAAAAAAATTGTTGAAAACGTAATGGCGGCGCTAGGTACTCGCAGAGGCCTAAATGGCTCAGTAACATATGTACATAATTTCCCGGTGGAGTGTGGAAATGAAGTGGTTATCAAACAAATCTACTAGAGTTGAGGAACCGGGTCACAGTAGGCATGCGTCGACGGCTGCGCACACATACTTTGAGTGAACCACCGATATTTTATAACAGCTGAGCCCCGGGGCTTTGCTCCCGTGGGAATTTCGGAATAAAATGTACCCTATGTGTTATTCTAGGTTATATTCTACGCGTGTACCAAATTTCATAAGGATCCAGTGCATTTAGCGTGAAAAAGTGACAAATATACACACATCGTCACAAATTTTCGCATTTATAATAATGGTTGTGCATGTTGCTGGAGCCTCCTTTTAAGCAAAAATATGCTTGTGCCAGGAGACTCCGCTCCTTCCTTCCTATGTTATTTAATTTAATTCTAGATACAAATCACAATAATTTCATTAAATTAAACACTTTCAATACGTTAACACAATAGAAAATAATTTTAAATTCAAATGAGTCTTTTTGCGGTACCTGCTTCCTCGGTTGCTACTGTGGGTGCAACCAAGTGTACGCTTGCTATGATAACACTATTATATTTATTAAATTACAATTTTATACCTAATCATTATATACAATACATATATACAAGTATTCAGATATAAATATAATGAGTAATCATTTGTTTGTGTGTAAGTTATGAGGGAGGATCACTTATGAAAGCTTCTATTTCTTCATACGTTTTAGTTTTTAGCCAAGAGATTAAAATAGTATAAAATAGGATACAGAATGATTTTTTAATCACTGACGGAAACTGACTTTTTATCTACACGCTCAGTTCGTGACACGGAACAACTTTTCGTATGGGAGCAACCACAAAATCGCGAAACTTTTCACAAATAATAATCTTTTTTGACAAATAATAATCGTTGAAATCTAATAATTGCGTTATTAGACTGGCTCAATATTTAGATTTCAATTTTAGCTGTAGTATTTTCATAATTTAGTAAAGTCTAAATAAGACAACATCCATTCGGCTGGTTGTTCACGAGTCGATGCAAGAACATGACAAAGCCGAAGTTTATCGAACAGATCTACCTAGTACAGGTCAGATTAGGTCATAGTGGACCCGCATCGGCAGCTGCGCACAAATATTAGACAATATACCAGAATATATCAGAGCTATAGCTTCAGTTGGATCGTAGATGAACTTCGATTATATAATATAATATTTTTGTGTAAGTTTATTGTGTTTCACATCAATGTATAATCATAACCTGTTTTGATATACTTTTTGACTATGTACATTATATTTATACTTTGATATATTATTAGAAACAAAAATTGTAAGAAACAATAATGGTAAGCAATAATGGTATCTTTCGGCATTTCTTCTCAGCAGTGGTCGTTCCGAAATGCCAGTAGTTTATAGCTTGTGAGAAATAACTATTTAATATAAAAATTGACGTGAAAAAGTGCCTGTGAAGGTCTAATTTCTGAATAAATGATTTGAATTTGAATTTATACCGGTAAACACCGCTTGTTACAACTACACTTACTTCTGTGAGGTATATTTGTATTGTTTATTATTTAATACATATTATTTTTATTTCATAAATTTTCATTACATACACGTACCTATGGATTGACATCCTACATATTAAAAAAACAAAGTTCTCTGCCTGTCTGCTCACAATAAACTCAAAAAATACTCCACGGATTTTCATGTTATTTTCACCAATATATAATGTGATTCCAAAGGAAGGTTTAGGTGTATCTGAGGGCATGGGAGTGCCCCCGCCAAGACGACTCGTCTTGCGAAGCGCAAGAGCACTACCTACCGAGACGTTTCGTCGAATTTTTGAAACCTCGTAACTTTGATTTGGATGATGTCAGTTAAAATAGTTAAAATTTTCAAGACATAATACCATGAGTACATTAATTAAATATACAAAGTTTGAATATCGTAGCTATCGTAGCACATACTCTACATTCTAGTTAAAACATTTGGCTTGGCCGTTTTACTACCGTCTTAAAGATTTCATAGGCATTCGTTATCTTATTTCTAGAGTAAAGGAACGTTTTAACTAGAATGGAGTATGTGAAGTTAGGTCTAGTAAAGTTAGGGCGCAAACATCAAGAATCTTGGCTTTACATGAGATCAGACCACTTTTTCATACATTTTGACTAAAGCGTAGAGTTTGTAAAGCAAACTAGACCCGTCTTGGCAACATTTCTACATGAAAATGTTTTTGGTGGGATAATTTATTATGTTCTTACTCGAGCGAAGCCGGAACGGACCGCTAGTAATTTATAATACATTGTATACGAACTCAACTCAAATTTCATCTACGCCAACAAAAACTCGACGAAAAGAGATAACTAATGGACGTAATAAGAGAGATAATATGTCTCATATATCTTCAGAATTTTCCCTGCAAGTTAGCTAAGAATTACCGCCAAAGTACATAAATTAGTGAGGAGAAAGTGGAACAAGTGACAATGTAATTTTGCACACCAGGTGCGTGTGCCTAATGACAGAAAAATTATATACAGCTAGGTCGCTACTATAGAAGAACGATGTTGCGTACAACGTGACACGAAGAAAAAATACGGTTCGATTGTTATAATGTCTGTTTCTCATGTTAAAGTTGTTATTTGAATATCTATATTTTTCTATTTGTTCTTCTTTTACGCTCTGATCCCATTATCAATATCGACAGATGTTTTAAAGTGTTATTCAGGGTTTTATCTAACGATTGAACTTTTGATAACGCGAAAACGAGATTTCCTTTGCAGTACAGTGTGTTCAGGCCTTAATCGGTAATCGATAGATTGACAAACATATATGTACTTATTGAAATAAGTTTTTTAACAAAAATGTCGTTTTTCACACGAGCGTCGTCATTCATTGTGGTCAGAGGAGATCTTCGATAATTTAACACGTGACAAAAAGAACGAAACAAATTTTGAAAAATCGAACTTTTTCGATTTTTTCCGGACAGAAACGTCAAATAACATGTGAGCTAATAAAGTGGCCTCCATTCAATCACGTGCCCGCGGGCTAGACGTCCCTGGGGATTGATGATGTAGATTTAACTATGTATAGGACACGGCGTCAATTAAAAAAAGTAACTTTTAACGTGCCTAATAAAGAGCCTTCGATTCAATTACTTACCCGCAGGCTAGATGGACATCTCTGGGGATTGATGATGTAGGCGTAGCTATGTATAGACACGGCACCAATTAAAAAAATACTTAAAAAATGCCTTATAAAGATGCCTTCGATTCAATCAAGCTAGATCTAATCAAAATAGCTAAATCAATAATGTCTGTTTCTCATGTTAAAGTTGTTATTTGAATATATATTTTTTTTCTATTTGTTCTTCTTTTACGCTCTGATCCCATTATCAATATCGACAGATGTTTTAAAGTGTTATTCAGGGTTTTATCTAACGATTGAAGTATAGGTATAAGATTTGTAACAGTATTCCTAAGATTGTACAAGAAAAACTGAACTTCATTACTGCATATTTTGACCAAACGTGTGAAAAAATATTACGCTATACAACATACATATGACTCCTCCTACACACTATCACCGAACTCTGAAAGTTTTCGACACTAATCAACATACATTGCATAATATGTGTCTCATTACCACAAAGAAAAACCAGCAATGTACATCAAAGTCACTTAGTACGGTGAATTGTTGGTCTGACACGAAAACAAGCTTGGAAACCTTACAAGAATATACTTTAACTTAATAGTTGAGAGCTAAATTACTTATTCAACTGAAAATAATGAGGTCCTCTTTTACCACTTTCTGATAAAATATCACAATGTAATCTGACAGATAAATTAACTGCTAAATAAATCTGCTATGATTGATAATCATAAGATTGGCCACTTAGCCCAATCGAACTCTGACACACAATTTTTAACACTATTTGATATATAACATTTAAACTATATGTTCTTTTGAGCACTTCATCTTATATGTTATTCTTCTATGGACGTTGATGTCCAAGATTCGAATCCTACTCGTACCACATGAGTCTGTATACCAATCTGACTCATGTATAGTAGTTTTCATCGACCAACTGGCCTTCCTGAAGGAAAACATCGTGAGGAGACCTGCACACTGGTTGATTATTATTAACTTATGCGTGAAATGGAGAAGGCAACGGCAAACCACTCCATTAATAGTGCCAAGAAAGTCGTTGAGTGTGTTTCATTCAATGTAATGACCACGACCCTCAGCCATGAGGAATACGACTATGAAGAAGAAGAGCCGATAGTAGCACCCAGGTATATGAGTATCAGGTTCGTATAGCCATGATTGTTGTGCTTAGGAAAATTGTGAGCACCCATCTTTAACGCTTTCCGCCAGACAGCTTTCTATTTTGTTACAAGATGTAATTAACTTGGTGTAAAGATTATTTGACGGTTTAAGTAAATGTTATTTTGTGTATTTTAAATAAGACTTAAAATTTTTGAGCAGCTATGATTTTAAAACAGGTCGCCTGCTTGAGGTTAACCTGGAGGGTCTTTGAGAATTCCGTCATTGGAAAATACATTACCTATGACATATTAAACTTTATTGTGCAAGTAAAAATGTATAAAGCATTCTCTACCAGCTTAGAAGAAATAGATACACCAAATACTTATTATAAATATAATTGCGAAAGTCTGTCTGTCTGTTCCTCTTTTACGGCTAAACTGTTGGACTAATTTTAATGAAATCTGATACCTATGCATATATCTATAGTTAAAGACCCTCGTTCAAATACAATAAACTTTTTTCAAAAATCAACCCCCAAAATACTATAATGGGGGGTTAAAGTTTGTATGAAAATCATATTGAAAAGACGACTTAATTGTCTATCACAGAAATTACTAGGACGAAAATATTATATAATAGCACGTATATCCTAGAAATTAGTAATCTGGCATGGATAAACACAAAAGAATATTTTGGAAGTAATAATGAGATGAATCGAGCGGGGATTGAACCCACGCTCCTGACCACTGTGCTATCGAGACCATGACAGACCGGCCAAATTAATTAAATTTATTTAATGAAACTTCTTTATTGTCTGTATTTTTGAATATAAAAAATTGTTATTCATTTGTCATTTGGATTAATCTCTTTATGTCATCAAATTGAATCGAATGTTCTAGATGTTGTTCACACACGAATAAAATCAAATAAGATTTCTATATCCCGAATGTATAAGGTCACTCGACTTGCTTGAGATTTATTTGATGCCGGATCACCCCTTTTTATTCGATATAAAAAGGTTTCTTTATTAGCTCTTTTGTGTTTCTTTGTCCCTATTTTCGGTAAAATCCATATTCTTACATTTTATCCTGGTATAAAAAAAACGTAGTCATATTTTATTTTATAATACACTTGTATTGTCATGTTAAAGTTAAATTGTTATATTAACCCCATAATTTGATGTGATTTTAAATTGACCATGTTGTTCTTTCACTTTTGATTTTGATCTGTTTTATTTTTTATTATTTGAAAGAGAATTTAATCGAGATGTTTCTTATCTGTGTATGGAAAATGTGTGGTCGTCTGTTTGGAAACGGTGACCAATTTTTTAACAGATGAGAGGATGCCAGCAATTACAGGGCCGTGGCTTCTTTACATTTTTGATTTAGTTTTTTATTGTATCAAACTTTGCCTTTTGTGTAATACGTATTTCTCGATATATTTCACTTCTCATTAATGGTTTGTCAAAATTGAATGGAATTAATAGGTACTCTATAGTACCTACTAATGCCATAGGTCTGCCATCAATTTAAGCTTAAACCTAACAAAAACCGTTTTTAATGATTTGCCAAAATCGCATTTAAATCCGCACCGACGACAGCCCGGATTTGGGAGATAACGCGAAAACGAGATTTCCTTTGCAATGCAGTGTGTTCAGGCCTTAATCGGTAATCGATAGATTGACAAAGATATATATATGTACTTATTGAAACAAGTTTTTTAACAAAAATGACATTTTTCACACGAGCGTCGTCATTCATTGTGGTCAGAGGAGATCTTCGATAATTTAACACGTGACAAATAAAAAACTCATGACCATGCAGAATGAAAAGAACGAAACAAATTTTTGAAAAATCGAACTTTTTCGATTTTTTCCGGACAGAAACGTCAAATAACATGTGAGCTAATAAAGTGGCCTCCATTCAATCACGTGCCCGCGGGCTGGACGTCCCTGGGGATTGATGATGTAGATTTAACTATGTATAGGACACGGCGTCAATTAAAAAAAGTAACTTTTAACGTGCCTAATAAAGAGCCTTCGATTCAATTACTTACCCGCAGGCTAGATGGACATCTCTGGGGATTGATGATGTAGGCGTAGCTATGTATAGACACGGCACCAATTAAAAAAATACTTAAAAAATGCCTTATAAAGATGCCCTCGATTCAATCAAGCTAGATCTAATCAAAATAGCTAAATCAAATAAATAAATAAAGAAGGCTGGGAACAGAAAGGAAGAATGAGGCTTATCATCGAAGAGACATGGCATTTACATATAACAATATCACGTGCTTTACAAGAAAAACAGATTTGTCATAACACATCTTGTGACAACTCTTGTGACAACGACTTGTGACAAATCACACAGATTGAGCTAGCCCCAAAGTAAGTTCGAGACTTGTGTTATGGGATACTAACTCAACGATACTATATTTTATAACAAATACATATATAGATAAACATCCAAGACCCGGATCAATCAGAAAAAGATCATTTTCCATCATGACCCGACCGGGGATCGAACCCAGGACCTCTCGGTTCAGTGGCAAGAACTTTACCACTGCGCCACCGAGGTCGTCAAAATAAAAATAGGTATCGAATTGAAACATAATACGAGTATGCACAGAATAATGAAAATCCACTTTGGCCAGTACTAACGTTACATCTATCTCGAAACTGGTAATGAATTCGAATATAAAGTTTTAATTTTTCTGGCAATTCTAAATTATGTGTAAGTTTAATGCCATGTCTAACCATTCACGTGTCGACATGAGTGACAGATTTGGCCGAATCGACCACAGAATAGGCTGGAAATTCACAGTGAAATATAGCTTCGATCAATTAATATGTTTGTGGAGACAGGACGCAATGTATGTGCTTTTCTAACCGCCACGACGAAAGTTTGCTAATATTTTAGCCAAAAGTGCTCTACGGGTACTTTTAGCTGAATTTAGGAATTGAATAGAATTTCGCATAAAATAAAGTATAGGCTAGTAGTTTGTAGCTTTGGTAAACATCATTTAATTTAGAATATGACGTGAAAAAGTGCCTGTGAAGGCCTAATTTCTGAATAAATGATTTGATTTTGATTGATTTTAATTTTGGTAATAAAAAAAATGAATTAAAAATACAAGTCAAAATAAAATGTATACAATAGTTGCGTTTTTTTTTAAATTGGTTCTTGTGTTTAGTCATTTCCAAAAGGTTACATACATTACATTTTCATTACAATTATTGTAACTTGTACAAAATATATTCTAACTTTAGTCCTTGGAAACAAAATCAACTTTGCCCTTGAAAAATAGATTTTTATATTTATTTATTATTATTTATTTACTAGTTTTTGCCCGCAGCTTCGCTTGCGTTTATTTCGTGCTTCCGCTCATAACTTATTATTGTCGATATCTCGGGTTCTAAGCAACGTATCGCGATGAAACCTAGACAAGATTTTAAGTTAAACTATCAAATAAAAAATTCCGTCAGCTGCAGTCCATGGATTACCAGGTGTGTTAATTATTTACACACGTGATTTTCAAGTGAATTATATACCAAATAAAAGTTTATTCTTTAATATATAGTTGGATGCAAAATGAACAAGTGCCACAAGCAGCTCCGAGTGACTAAAATAAATAAAAAAAAAAAATAAAACAGATTCCCGCGAATTCTAGCAACCGAATCTCAGACATAGTATCTAGTACTTATTTTATTTATTTTTCATACAATAAAGTTTTTTTTAAAACGGCTTCGCCCGCGTTATTATATATACGTTCTGGGATGAAAGGTACCCTATGTCCTTCACCTGTATGAAAAATTTCAGGAAGATTGGTTGAGTAGATAGAGCGTGAAGAGCTACCTAACATACAAACAAACTTACTTTCGCATTTATAACATTTAGTTAAAATATAAAGATAAAAACATAGTCTTATATATCTAAGCACAGTACATTTATACGCGGATATTAGATGTATATATTTTCCTTGTTACAGTTCAACTTCGTGGGCAAACTCCTCGGACCCAAGGGGAACTCCCTGAAGAGGCTACAGGAGGACACCATGTGCAAGATGGCAGTCTTAGGGCGGGGTTCCATGAAAGATAGACAAAAGGTATTCATATTGTGTTCCTTCTTTGCGTGTCGATTCGACGAAAATTCCCTATTTAATGTGTGGCAAATATTTTGTAGATGCCAAATCTACAAAAGATTTGCCACACACCAAAAAGTGAATTTTCATATGTCATACACTAGCTTTTGCCGGCGACTACGGCCGCGTTTATCTCGTGCGTCCGCTCGTAACTAATAATTGACTAATGTCACGGATTCTAAACAACTTATCGCGATTAAACCCATATCAGATTTTAAGTTAGACCATCCGCTACACGACTGTGAAAACCTAATAATATTCCATCTAGATTATATGTAATGCGCGAACAAACATATACAGACAGACAGACAGAAAGACAGACAGACAAAAATGTTAAAAATATAGTTTTGGCTTCTATTAGTCCCATATAGATGCCCCATAATTATCATTCATTAATATTTTCTATCAGCCTACTAAAAGTTTTATTAGCTGTAACAAATTGATTTTATTTTTAAATAATAGGCTAGTTGACTTTTTGTTTTGATAACTATTCGAAGACTATTCGAATCAGAAACACTAGTGAAAAAAATACTGTGATAATGACAATACTTTCAAAGATATAACGCTCCATACTAAATAACACGAAGAGGTGACGTCACAACTTGCTAAAATGTTCGCGAAGACAGATATATGTTTGTTCGACAGCCACATTAAATATTACGTTTATGGTGATGACTTCTTAATAAAAGTTGTTACAAGATTTTAATTTTTTTATGATGGTCGAGTTTGCTTTGAAAATGGACTTTCCAATCAAGTTTAAATCTTCATATAATATGTTTAACTGCTGCATTGACAGTCTATGAATTATCATAACGATCTTAAATATGTCTATTTTACCCAGATTATACATATTTTATACAATTCTCTGACCTTGACAACTAGCCTATTGTGACTATCTGTGTCTGTCTATCTTTGTTTCCAGGAGGAAGAACTCAGAGTGTCAGGGGACCCCAAGTTCGCGCATCTATCAGACGAACTGCACGTAGAGATCAGCGCGTTCGCAACGCCAGCCGAAGCTCACGCTAGGATCGCCTATGCTCTGGCCGAGCTGAGGCGGTTTCTGGTACCTGTAAGTTACCTTCAATATATTTTATGGCCTACCGTCCTAAAAATAATGTCATTGGACGCTTAACCATTTGGTATACATGTCGCAATAAGATAAATAAAGCTATGGTACAGCCGTAATATTAGTTATATCCCTAGTGATATAATTATATGCCGAAACATAGTTTAACATTAACATAAACTATTATGAAAGTGATTCAATAAGTAATGGGTGAATTTCACGAGCATTTTGAACGCCACCGCGGGCTGTCATTAGTGTTTATTAAATTACAATATATACATAGTAATCAATTTAATTATCCTATTTTATAAATAAGTAAAGTACTGGTACAATGTTGATTTTAAAAATGTTTAATTTTAAAATATATATTATTTGTTTAACAAAAAATGTGCGACACTAATGAAAGGCTACACGCCGCGTTCAAACAGTCGTGAAATTCTCCCTAATATCTTACTAGGAATATAATTATAAAAACTGTTAAAGTTTAATGATTTGGTGAGAAATCAGGTTTATGGCCCGTAGTGTTGTATGGTATGATACATACTAAACAATCTAATCATGCGAAGGCCAAGTCGATCTATTTATTTAAAACCTAAAAGATTTTTAATATTGATATGATAATAACTTACGTAGTAACTTAAAACATATCCTTAAGTAGCGACTAAATAAAGTAACCAACTTGGTATTACATGTATCTCACAATTTTACAGTAGAAAAACTGAGCTGCGAGCCTTGGGTTTTTTACAGCATGTATTTGATAGCACAACTGTATTACTAGATTCAGTTCAGTTAAATAATTATAGGAGTGTAGTGCGGTGTAAGGGGAAGGCGGCGGCGGGTGCTTTTTGGATTGTCTCAAAACTGTTTAGTGATTAGTTTTAAGTACATATTGTCACGCCTGTTTTCCATGGGAGAACGCAGAGATTTCCACTTGCCACAAACTGCTAAATGTCACTCGCTCACACTATACTCATCAGTCTCCATATCCATCCAGCTCTCCAGTTCTTACCATATTGTTTTATTTTGTTGCAAACCAATTTTGTGGCCAGTGTTATTTAAGAGAGAAGTCAGTCCATTCCAATTATAGCTTCGATTTTTAAAATGAAGACCTATCGTCGGTACAGTCAACCGTCAACTGACTTATTCTATTTTTAAATGTATATGCTGAGTATTTAGAATCAAAATTAAATCAAATCGTTCCAATATAGCTTCCATTTTCAAAATAATGATGGACTAAAACCCTTCATATTACAATTTTTAACCTTGTGTTCTATTTCTTCTAAACTCAAGATTTATATAATCAAGTCCTCATTCATGAGGAATACGACTATGAGAGAGTTACTTTAGTCTCTAATAAACTATGTACCTATCATAAGTTTCTGAACTAAAATAAGGGTCTGTTCTCCCAAACAACCCCATACTCACAAACTTGAAAATCTTCGAAACATTTGCAAATGCCTGTTTATAACGGCACATAAATTACCCGACTCTATCTTGACACATCGGCTGCAGTGATATGCGCTGTTGGATGTAACAAATTGCTTTGGCAAAAATATGGAGTACACGATGTCATAGATAGATTGAAGACCTCGACGAGACGCAGGTGAAAATGTATTTGTGAGTCAACATTTTCAAAACCATAATGACTCCGGTCACGCGGGCGCTTTTTCAACGCGCGTTTAAAATGCGTCGGAAAAAACAACACATGAGTTGTTGTGGTTTGCTAGCGACTTCGCTCGGATAAAATCTAAAAAACAACAAATTATACCTACTCCTAAACTTTCCTCAGAAATCACACTATTTATTTTAAAAAACCCGCATCAAAATCCGTATATCTAAGCATAAGTACATAGGGGGCAACGTACCTGTATTTATTCCTATGTGTGGCCATAAATAATGTTGAAATTTAGTTAACCTAATTTCGATAAAATGTATATACACTTAGTAATTTTCGTTCCCGTTTGATTAGCTAAATTAAGTATGTAAAAATAATAATAGTAATACCTTCACACTCAAATCTAATTAATAAATATATTAGGACAAATCACACAGATTGAGCTAGCCCCAAAGTAAGTTCGAGACTTGTGTCATGGGATACTAACTCGACGATACTATATTTTATAATAAATACATATATAAACATCCAAGACCCGGGCCAATCAGAAAAAGATCATTTTCCATCATGACCCGACCGGGGATCGATCCCGGGACCTCTCGGTTCAGTGGCAAGAATCTTACCACAGCGCCACCGAGGTCAACTTACTTTGGGGCTAGCTCAATCTGTGTGATTTGTCCTAATATATTTATTTATTTTATTTACGTAACTGTGTCAGCTGTTTTTATCGATTCCTGGGCATATTCTAAATTGATATTCGTACAAAATACCATCCATTAAGAACAAATAAAATTCTATCTTCGATAGAACGAACGTAAAACTAACGTTTAACACACATTTACTAAGGCATTACCCTAAATGCATCCCATTCCCGTATCTAAACCGCAAGTTTCGATCTTAAGTCGTTAGCGATAAGGGGCAGATTCCCTGGAGCGGATGATATACAGGGACGTATTAGGGATCTATCGGGAATGCAGATCAAATCAGCTCAGTCTGAATACAGGTTACAATGTAATTGAAATATTCAATTTGATATCGGATATTATACCAAGCCATTTTGAGTAACATAACTTCATCGAAACTCGCAAGATTCAATTTCCTATTTTATAAGTTCCAATATTGGTTAAAATGTAGCAAAATTGCTACCTACCATGTGTAGTTTGTTTCCTTGCAGAATACTATAACCAATCTAATATTTTATAGATCACTATCTGCAACCCGTGGCGTTACTCGCGGTTTATCATTCATTGTAATTGTATTCCAGTCGACCAACAGAGTTGTAAATTTCCCACGTCGCTTCCGTTTCCATGACAATGCATTATTATTATATGTATGACCTGATGGTGCCCGCTGAGGGAACCCTTCAACCGTTCACAGAACGAGCATGGGTTTTTTGTCGGGCGTTAAATGACGACGAAAGCTTGTAGAAAAATGAGACATTTTTAAAAATATGAAGTGAAAAAACAACATCTATGAAGATCTACTCTATTAATAATTCTCTATGTCTTGAAACTAACTAAAGCGATTGAAGAGGTGGTGTTTTAATAGTTAAAACGCCCGCATGTGGATCAAAAGGTCTCAGGTTCGTATCCTACTCTTGCCATATGAGTTTGTATACCAATCTGACTCATGGTATTCATAGTCCACCACTTGCTTCCGGTGAAGGAAAACATCGTGAGGAAACCTGCACACTGGTGGACAGTTTAGTTCACTAGTGTGTATGCGACTACCTGCCACTAGATGGCGGTAAGTAGTTGCGAAAGTCATGTCAGATGCGTTTAGGTGACTTGAATAAAATCTGACACCAGTGTTAGCAATAACACACTCGATATTTGATGAAACGAATAATGTTATTTATATTCTAGGATTACAATGACGACATCAGACAGGAACAGATGCTGGAGATGCAGATATTGTCGTCACAGACTGAGCAGAGGAGACTGACGCCACCAGACTCTTCTAGGAGTGGAAGTGAGGAGGCGTTACCTCTTAGAGACACGCAGAAACACAGGGTGAGCTACGTCTTTTTAAGCCCCGACGCGAAAAGAGGGCTGTTATAAGTTTGACCGCAAAGTGTGTCTGTCTGTGTATGTGACACCGTGGCTCATCAACGGGTGAACCGTATTGGATGCCGTTTATTTTATTCGATTGCCAATTTTTATGCGGTGCGGTGGTTATTATAGATATGTTTGATCAAAATCGTTTCAGCCGTTCAAAAGTTGTAGCGAAATGAATATTGAAATTCGGATGTTTTTTAACTTGTCTAATAAATGAATTATTATTACATTCCTATGAGGGTCCTATAGATAAAGCCGTGTCAGGGGCCTCGTATTACAAACAAATTTCGGAATTGACTCGCTCAGTGGTATATATAAGTATAGAACCTACTAGATGCGCCCCATGGCTACAACTTTCCTTTTTATAACAAATAAACTAATTAACTTCCCTTTACTTTTTATCCCGAAATTTCCATGAGTTTCGGTATAAAAAGTACCCTATTCGTTTATTCATGTTACATTTTGCCATGTGCCAAAATTTCATAACAATCCGTCCAGTAGATTTTGCGTGAAAGAGTAACAAACATTGCCTCTTGATTGTCTCGAATAAATATTTGAAACAAACGTGATAATTTTTTCTCAACATCTTTTTGTTTCCAACAGATACCAGGAGTCCAGCCGTCTCCTGCACCAGCGGCGCTCCCTGGCGGGATGGCGATCAACCACGGCAATGCACGGGACTTCTCCCCTCCCGCACCCACCCCCGCGCCCGACCACCTCGCTGCTCATCATCAGGTCTCTGTCTCTCTCTTATATTGACATATTTAGGATTTTGTTCTCAGTTATAAAGCTTTGAATCTCTGTATTCGCTTTTCGCTTTTTCTTTGTCTTCAAGATCCTAAGTGGCCAGCCAGGTGTACAAATTGAAAGATCTCAATAAGGCTAATGACGAAGCGGTTTCTATCGCCGCTCATAGGCCAGGAACTATATGATATTGAAAATAATAATGAGTGGAAAAAAATCTGTTTCCGCGACCCTGTCTATCCGGGACAGTGCTCTTGAGCACTGAGCTATCGAAACCATGCCAGTTCGGCTGAATTAATTCTTCTCTTTCGTCTTACGCCGACGTGATATGATGATATAGGATTTTGACTGCAATTTCGACTTGTAAAGAAGAAGAGTGATCAGGTGGCTATTACGCAATCATCATAGACAATATCAAGCCAGCTCTTCTTAAGTTTATCTATTCTGCGAGGTCTTGGTAAACTATGCAGCTTATTAGATAATGTTGCTGTTGTTAACTGAGCCATAGGCTAACTGCCTATCAACAGTCAGTCCTTGGTGGCAAGGCGATAAACAACGGCAAAGCCCGTGACACGCTGCTCATCATTCCTGAACCAGGAACCTGAGTGTGATGTGTTCGTGGATGGTTGGAAGATGCTTGTCAGGAATTGTTTGCAGTTTTGTGAGATTGACGAAATATTTACCTATTTTTTCTTACTAAATACCTTAAATGGATACATATTGTGTACCGTTGTATTTAGCTAAATAAATAAATCATCAGGTTCCTGTCATAGTGGAATGTTTTACACTGTATTCTTGCAAACCAAGTATGAGTGTTCTCTCTCTCTTTCGCCTGAGCGTTTACACGATTTCTTCCTCAAACGTTGAACGTCCGAGCCCGCTTCCCTACTTTTGCGTCTCCACTTCGCACCATACCATATCATCCTTGACGACATCAAGTCAGCACTTCTTGGATTTTCCCCTTCTACTAAGTCCAGACGCGAACGATATAGCATTCATTTCCTACCTAATTTTCCGATCTACGCTAGACATGCACTTCTGAATGAAACACGCATAACGAATTCGCAATGTTAATGAAATGGTAATTAAATAAATAATAAATAAATAAATAAATAAATAAATATATTAGGATAAATCACACCGATTGAGCTAGCCCCAAAGTAAGTTCGAGACTTGTGTTACGGGATACTAACTCAACGATACTATATTTTATAACAAATACATATATAGATAAACATCCAAGACCCGGGCCAATCAGAAAAAGATCATTTTCCATCATGACCCGACCGGGGATCGAACCCGGGACCTCTCGGTTCAGAGGCAAGCACTTTACCACTTCGCCACCGAGGTCGTCAGTAATTGTCTTCTTCATTACACACAATAGCTGATTGTCAACCAGTGTGCTGGTTTCCTCACGATGTTTTCCTTCACCCGAAGCACTACTTTTATATATTATTAGAAAGAAAAAAAAACATTGTAAGAAACAATAAGGGTAAGCCGATCTGGCATGATAGGGACCAACACTGTTCAAATGAGTTTCTTTCGGCATTTCTTCTCAGCAGTGGTCGTTCCGAAATGCCAGTAGTTTGTAGCTTGTGGGAAATAACTATAAATATAAAGATTGACGAGAAAAAGTGCCTGTGAAGGTCTAATTTCTGAATAAATGATTTGAATTTGAATTTGCAAGTAGTGGTCTGAAAGATTGCACGAGATATATAAAATTTGCAAACGTATTGTAATACTAACTATACACACGTAATATACTCAATATATATGTAGATAGAAAGTGCATGGTAAAATATTGGTCATTCAGTTAGGAACAGGTCACATTGGAACATTATTCTAATTTATGAACTTCGTATAACATGTGCAACACAATAAAAAAAATCAAGTCGATATCAAATATTATATATTACGTCTATTTTATCATACTAAGTACAATTAACCTAAAAACCTCTCCCACTAAAGTAAACCTGAATGATAGTGTCAACGGCTTTCTTATCCCGTCCAAACGTTTACGAGCTGTCATCAAAACTTTACGACTGTTACCACTGAGGACCGTTTTAGATCGATTGGAACAAGATGTCCGTTGGCTTTTTTAGTACCTCTCTATTGCCGCGAATCCGGAGGTTAGCGTCAAAATTTGAAAGAAAGAAAAATATTTTATTTGATATCACAAACTTAAGTATTTATATACAGGATTTCACAATTTGGGCGTATTTGTGTATACCAAAAAGGCTCCCTCTCAGCATACGAATGTTGCGGTGATAACCACAACGCTGGTCTTCCGAGGACACCTTTACAAAATTAAAATTATATAACTACTTAAAAGTTTAAAACAAAAATATAAAACAAGCACACTAGGGAGGCGCTACACTTTTACTTTGAAATGTTAAAGATTCGCCTGACTTTCAACCGTGCATTTTATCTTCAATGGAAATGCAATGCTTCCATATTTTTAATGATTCCATTCTGTAGCTATGTGTCTCTTAGTGGGCTTGCCATCTTTTAATGCTAATCTAGCGGCCTGCCCCGGCTTCGCTCGTGTAAAAATATAATAAATTATACACTCTGGAATCACACTATCTATTGGTGAAAACGGCATCAAAATCCATGCAAGAGATTTTGAGTTTGTTGCGAACAAACAAACAGACAGACGCGGCAGTGGACTTTGCTTTATAATATGTAAGGATGATTCAACATATGGCTTTACTCTAAAGCCATGTGTTACATAGTCGCCACACAAAGTCAGTAAGATAATATCTAGATTTTTTCTTATTCTTGATTAAATACGCTACATTTTCGGTACTATTCCTAAAACCGAGCGAAGTGGAGAAGATAAAGTAGAAACGCGGACCCTGGGCTTCGACGTTCTGTGGTGGAGGAAGGAACCGGAAAACATTCAAAGAGACCATTTTACTACTTTTTCATAATTTGCTTTACCAACACATTGGATCTTTGTATTTACGCCCGCCATAACAAAAATCTCAAAAAAAAAATTGTATTGTATTCAACAGTTGGCGGCCGGCCACACCGGACACGGCATGCTCGTCGGTGGCGGGGTTCTACAGCAACCACCAACGCATCACATATTAACACAGAATTCTATACTAGGTGAGTTAAATTTTGTGCTTGGTTTGTTAAGAACTAAGCTGAATTTAAAAATGTTCATGAGGTAGCGATTTTTGTACCGTGAATTTTGTACCGTGATGTATTGCATTGCATTATAATGTAGAACAGTATTGCAAATAATACAAACTAAGCCTATTATTTATGAATTTTAGAAGACTATTGTTTCCGTGCTTAAACGCATTAAGTTATAATGTTATATACATTATAACTTCAGCAAACACGTTTAGTTTAAGTTTTAATTTAGTCATAAAACTGTACAGCAAATATCTCGAAACTGCTACAAATATCAAAAGTTTCATTTCAACCAGTATTACGAAATAAGCTCAAACTAACATCTAATTATATCTATTTGGTGGCGGTGCCTCTTAGGCTTAGTATGGTGCTACCATCTTTGGCGGTATTTTTCATTCACAACTGCTTGCATTTCGATGGGAATATATTTCTAAATTAACATTAAGTACTAAAACACAAACATAAACAAACATTAACAGATTAAGACAATATTAGTATTCAGCCCGTACACATTTCTGCCATATTAATATTGTTGAACTGAGCTTAAACTACTTTTAAACTTTCGCGTTGCATAATTATATACTAAATACGAGTACCAGGTACATACTTTTTCTATTTCCCAGAAGTTTCGGACCTTGTTACAAAGATCCGTGGTCACTGAGCGTACACCCAGTTATTTAGTATATAAGCTTAAACTAACAACTAACCTTAGGTGGCGGGGATCTTCTGGGCCTGGGCAGCCCTGTGCTCGGCGGTGTCCTCCACGCGCACCCAGCATTGCGAGGTGTGAAGCCTGCTGCGGTGCACGCGCTCGCGACGCAAGGTCGGTACGTCGAACTTTATTAACGAACTAAGCATGAAACGTAAGCCTATTTAGGGTTTATTTTTACTGATATAAATTTGTCGAGCGTACGCGCAACTCAGGATAGAGATAAATGGCCAGCGATGGAGGAGTTTTACCCAAGGTATTAATTTTTAATTTTACGTCAATCTATTTCTCCATTATTTCCTTTATGCCCAAAGGTGTTTCACTTTAATTTGATTATATATATAGTATTATATTTACTTTTCCCTTAACATTACTGACTTTTTTGATATGCTTAGAACTTACAGCCTTTCTGAAACTTATAAATAAACAAGCTTTTTAGTTTATTAATATCCGCAACGCAGGTCAATAGATTGCACTTTATAAATGAACTAAGTATGAAAATAAGTATAAAATTGTTGGATTTTAATTAAAGTTTATTTACATTTCGTGGTGTAAATTTATATCTACCATATGCGCAGCGTATGTCGCACATTAACAAACTAAGCATGAAATTTAAGCCCAAATTTAAGCGTCATTGTTCGTCAATGTCATGCGAAGTGTAACCTGATGTTGCAACTAAAACATATATATGTGTAAATATGTAGTTTTGGATTTATAAAAATATTTTTTTGTGATAGATTGCAAAAAATATTGATAAACTTCCCCAATTAGGTTAGGTCTACTCCTCTCTACACTGAAAATACAATCTAAGATTCTTACGTCTTCGTAAAATATTTCCTATCTGTTTCCTTACATAACATTACTTTAACTAACAAGCTAAGCACAAAATTATTTAGTTGTTGATTAAATATTATATACATCATATAAAAAAATATATACATATAAAAAAAAACATAAACTATGATCAATGAAATACTAGAATCATTAAAACTTATTAAATACTTCCAATCTTACTTCAATTTGGTTTCGATCTGACTTCTAAATAAGCACGATAATTACAATATTCTACTTCTAAACTAATTTATTAAGTTTTATTACTTAACATTACAAATTCTTTGTGTTGCTATAATTTCGTAATTGCTTCTGTTCCATTTACTTTTATTAATAATAACGTAAAAATAATTACGTAGGAGACAATTGTCCTATGCCGCTCCCGCCCGGCCTTGGCAGATAGCAAACTCAAAAAATGCTGGCTTGATGTCGTCAAGGATGATATGCGTGACAATGATCTGACAACTAGGGATGCCGACGACCGTGCGAAGTGGAGACGAAAAAGTATAAATGCGGGTCCTAGTCTCCGACGCTCAACGGCTGAGGAAACTGGAAAAACGTTCAGACGACAGAGATAATGATTTGGTATTTATGGGGTCTGAAACTGGGCATATTGGTGCTGAAAAAGTCCAGTCTTAATCAATAAACAGTTGAGCCGTGCTCCGTTTGCGGGAGACATCTTTTGTCATGTAATTGGAATGTCTGGGACTACTCTAATTGAAAACCTTTTGGAGTTGCAAATATTCGAATTGCAAAAACACTGGCCGGTAATTTTCTTTTGCGAAACGCGATTGGTGTATGGCATGAGTTTTTTTTTTCATTCTTTTTAGATCGTAGTTATCCAACGTAAAAGTTTTCATTTTATTACGATAACGAATATTAAACAAATTTTATAAATAAAAATAAATGTAATAATCTCTAATATAATTATATTTTTTATCTAAAATCATGCTTTAAAAGGTTAAATCTAAACGCCTTTTGTTTTTTATTATTTTTTATTCATACGAAATTCGAACGCAAGCTTTTGCACAAAGAATATTATACATCTCTATACATCTTATAACACGGACCATACCAAATAAGACCTCTGTCGAGAAAATCTACGGGATATAATTTTTCAAACTCAAATAATTATAAATGGAATAAAATATCGTAATGTTTTAAACCGTATAAGACAGAATCATTTCTGTGCCAATTGTTAATGGTGGTTCGACGTAAAGGTGTTATGAACTGAAAGTATGGGAGTAACTAAAACTGCAATCTGGTATAATGACAAGGTCCGAAAATTTTAAAAAATATGTATGGTCCAGATAAAATAGATATATTTAAAACTATCGTGATAATTCATAGACTGTAACAATACTGCAGGATCATTATACGAACATTTGAAGTTGGTTGGAGAGTCCATTTAAAAAAATAAACTCGACCATCGTAGAAAACAATATTAAAACAACTTTTATTAAGAAGTCATCAACAGAAACGATGTGTTATGTACTTGTGTACATATATATGGTTGATGGGTTTCAACAGTTTCCATATAACTCCTAATCTGAGTTACCAATCATGATGACAAATGAACATCGTTAGACGGGAACTAACAAAATATTATATCGCAATAGGCAAAAATAACACTTATTACTTTCATCTTAGAGGTTATGTGCTTCAAGACTAGAGTTATACGATTTTTTGTTTAAACGAATAAATATATAGGGATAAATCACACAGATTGAGCTAGCCACAAAGTAAGTTCGAAACTTGTGTTATGGGATACTAACTCAACGATACTATATTTTATAACATATTAAATAGACCCAGGTCAATCTGAAAAAGATGATTTTCCATCTTGACCTAACTGGAAATCGAACACAGGACCTCCAGTGTTGCAGTCCAGCATTTCATCGATAAAAAGAATTGTTTATATTCTGGACCCTCCTCATTTTCCGGGATGAAATGTCTATTAAGATGTTAACCCGGGATTCCGGGGCATTTTGACTCATAATTAGTTTTTCAATTATCCTACGGGAACCTAACCATTTACCTGTATGAAATGTATCTAAGATATTAACCCGGTATATAATATACCAAATTTCAAGCAAATCGGTCCAGTAGATTTCGAGTGATGCGCGTTCAGACAGACAGACAGACGGACAAAAATTTCCAAAACTATATTTTCGTCATCTATATCGGTAACTAAGTATATTCCATGAAGAATTAAAAAAATATATCCAATGTACAAATTTGGCCTTTCTTCAATTTTATTATATGTATTGATGATGATTGTCACATAAACAATACTATAAGGGTGTGACGTAGTCAGGTAAATGAAACGAGTGAATGCTCGAATAATACTACTATATTTGAAGGAATAACACAATTATATAGGTGGTACAAAGATTAACATAATAGAAGATTAAATAGGTACTTAGTCTAACCTCACATCACCGCACTTATTGAAAAAAAAAAATGAATTTATATAATATATTTTTTTTTACAGTCAAATTGATAAAATATAATCTATTTTTTACGTTTTATAATAAGGTTTTGTACGGTTTTTATGTACAATGTCTATTTTACCATACTTATTTATTATCTCTACGTTTGGTGGTATGTCCTTAATAACTTTATAAGGGCCTAAATATATATTATCTAATTTATTACTAGGTGTATTATTTTTTACTAAAATTAAATCATTTTCCTTATAGCTTACAGGATTAATATTTTTGTCATACACATACTTTCTATTTATCTTACTTCTTAACAAATTATTTCTAGCCTCTTTTTGAGAAAGTTGCAAACGGTATTTCAATTCATGTGGATAGCTCTCATAATTATAAAGAGGTTCTACATCATTTGTCAGATTACTAGGGAGAGAACATTTCTTACCAAACACCAACTCGTACGGGGTGAAATCTGTTTCAGTATGAACTCCTGTATTGTAAGAGAAACACCAAAAAGGAATCCACTTACTCCACATCTCCGGGTGATTCTCTGTTTGAATACGTAGAAACGCATTCAAATGTTTGTGAGTGACTTCCAGAGCTCCTATGGACTCGTGATGGTGGGCTGTTGAGTTGAGTTGTTTAATATTTAATAATTTACATACCTCTTGAAAAATTTCTGATAAAAACTCCTTCCCTCTATCTGTAGCTATACATTTTGGCACACCATACCTGAGAATAAAATTATTAACAAACGATCTTGCTACTTCATCAGCTTTTTTGGAAATTAAGGGATAACCTTCTACATATTTTGTCAGTTCGCATTGACACGTTAGTATATAAGAATAATTATCATTATCTCTTTCCAAAGGACCAACAAGATCTAAGAATACTTTTTCAAATGCAGTATGCGCTGTACTAGTAATTTCCATTGGTTCTTTCTTTGGTATTGAATGTTTTTGACGTTGACAACTGTCGCAACGTTTTACAAATTCTCTAACATCTTTATCAATACCAGGCCAGAAATAATATTTCTTTATGTTGTTTGACATTCTTCTCATACCAGCATGGCCACTGCTAGGCAAGAGATGAAAATCATTTAAAATTATTTTTCTATCATGTTTATTCTCAATTCTTTTTACATTACTTAAAATACATATACGCGGTCCGGACCTATTCTTATCGTTTTTTATTTTATCTAATAATTTTTCTATAAAAATTTCATTATCTTTACTCTTTAATATGTATATTTCTTCTAACTTTAATAAATTACAAAAATTATCTAAATCTCTCACAAATTCGCCTCGCGTCATTTGTGATTGAGAATCTAGAAATTTCACATAAATTGTTCTTTTACTTTCAATATAGCATAATATTTTATTTTCTTTTGTGATAATTCCCTCTTTTTTAAATTGTTTTAGTCCCTTAATATCAATAAGTTTTAATTCTACTGATTCTTTCGGTCTTATATGGGTACTTACGACCTTTGGTTGATCAGGCCTCAAGTCTAAAGCATCCATATCTACCGATGAATCTAGTTTATTTAATTTTCTTGCGCCCGCTCTTGTCATAACATTAATAACACTTTCGTGCATTTCTTTTAAATCATTTAATGTGATTCTAGACAATGCATCTGCAGCTGCATTTTCAGAACCTTTAACATATTCTACTTCAAAATTATATTCCTCTAATATGATTCTAAATTTCATGAGCCTACTCGAAGGATCTCTCATATTGAACAAGTATACTAGTGGTTTATGGTCTGTCAGTATTTTAAATGGGCGTCCATATAAATATGGACGAAAATACTTCACAGCCCATACTATTGCTAGCAATTCTTTTTCTATCACTGGATAATTCTTTTCACCTTTATTTAAGCTCCTACTAGCATAAGCTATTGGTCGTCCATTTTTGTTTGATAAAATTGCTCCTATAGCATTATTTGAAGCATCAGTTTGTACTATAAATTTATTTTGTTCCGAAAAATCGGGATACTGTAACACAGGTGGGCTTATTAGTAGTTCTTTTAGTTTTTCAAAAGAGTTTTGACTTTCGGTATTCCATTCAAATGGTACGCCTTTTCTAGTTAATTTATTTAAAGGATATGCGATTTCTGCAAATTTTGGTATGAATTTTCTATAGTAATTCGTGAAAGCTACAAATCTTTTTACTTCGTCTGAATTTGTAGGAACTGGATAATTTTGTACTGCAGATATTTTTGCAGGATCCGGCATTATACCTTCATTAGAAATCACATGACCTAAATACAAAATTTCTTTTTTAAGAAAATCGCATTTTACTGGGTTCAATTTTAAATTGACCTGACGTAATCTTTCAAAAACATCTTGTAAATTTTTATTATGAATTGTTAAATTACGGCCAAAAACAATTAAGTCATCTAAATAAATTAGACATTTTTCATAATTTAGACCAGCCATTGCCAATGTAATCATTCTGGAAAATGAACTTGGGCTAGTTTTAAGTCCCATTGGCATACGTGTCATCTGATACTGTCCTGAATGGAAAGCTGTAAATTTTCTACTGTTTTCATCTAAATTAACATTATAGTATCCTTGATGCAAGTCTAAATGTGTGAAATAAATGCTACCTGACAACGAGTCCAGAATTTCAGTAATATCTGGTAGTGGGAATTTATCGTCTTCAATCTGATTATTCAATTTCCTATAATCTACGACAAGCCTCCATTTTTTGTCTCCTGTTGAATCTGATTTTTTAGGTACTAACAGTATTGGACTAGACCAATCGCTCTTGCTAGGTTCAATTATCCCTTCCTCTAACATTTTATCAATTTGGCGTTTAATTTCGTCCTTTTGAGAGTATGGCAAACGATATTGTTTTGAAAAGATTGGATTTGTATTAGGTTTGACAGAAATAGTATGTGTGTATACATCAGTAGTACTTAATTTATCACCAGGGAGGTAAAATATATCTGAATATTTAGCGCAAATGTTCTCAATAGTTTTTTGTTCCTCAATATTTAAATGTTGCAATTTCATTAATGAGAAAAGTTTTTTCACTCTATTTGAATCGGTCGTTGACTTTTCAAATTCACAAATATTATAGTTACTAACTTTATCAATTTTTGGATTTATTTCTGTGAGTTGAACATCATTTTCAGTAACATTAAGTATTCTAACAGGAATCAATCCATCTTTTGGTGAACATATGGAACTTGCTAAAAATATACCATGTTTTATTTCTTGAGATAATATGACACAATCTTCATTAATGTCCGTATGTATAAAATGTATTGACTCGCTTCTAGCTGGGATCTCAAAAATAACATTACATGTATTTATTAAAGGTAAAGTAATTTTCGAATTAATAAATAATGTCAAAGTATTTTTACTGAAGTCTAATTGAGCTTTGCATCTATTTAAAAAATCACGGCCTAAAATTCCACTTCCTTTAATTGGTAAATTTTGAAAAACAAAAAACTTATGATTGAATGTTTCATTATTAAAAGTTAATGGTAAAAATAAGTATCCTATTGCTTGTACACTTCCACCTAAACCGTTGACTGTTACATTCTCCTTATGGATTGGAATGTTACATTCTATAGCATGTTTATACGTACATGCCGATATTGATGCTCCAGAATCTACTAAAAAATATTTTTTGTTATAATTATTACATGATGATGAAAGTAAAGAAATATAACAATTACTATCACTGGCTAAAATAAATTTTTCACTATTCCTCACGAAAAAACTGATTCAAAGAAAGTTCTGACTCTTCAAATTTTTCGAAATTATTATTATCATTATCATGCATTAAATGAATATTACGATTATTACGCATCCCTTGATTTCCTCTAGTTGAATTAAAAAATTTACCTCTCTGCTGTGGACCTCCGCTACTTCCTCGCGTGTACTGACCTCGTGACCCTTGTCCTCGAGAAGCTAGATGAGCTGCTTGCTGTCCTCGAGCTCTTCCTCTATGTACAGGATAGCGGCAACGTCCTCCACGCCAGCTTCTATAATAATTTGAACCATTGTTGAAATATTTATTATGGTATGGTTTCTTGTACATACCCATGATTTCTCCAGATGTTGAAGGAATTGATACTTCTTCATCTTGGGCTGCCTGTACAGCATCTTTAAGTGAACTATAATTCCTGGCAGAAATAATCGTACTAAGTCGACGATTACGCAAGCCGTCAGCAAATTGCTTAACAGCCATTTTTTCATTAATAGGTTTTAATATTTTATAGCATTGATCATTCCCGTCAGCTTGCGTTATCGTTAAATCAACAAATAGTTCCGTTATTTCTTTACCATAGTCAGCAATTGACAAGTCATTTTGTCTAATTTTTTGTAATTTATTTTGTATTGCCGTTGCAGCTTTCTTACACAATAATACATTTCTCATATCAATAATTAACTCATTAACTGATTCATATTTTGATTTTAATTTTAACTTAGCTTCAGGAGAAAGCCTACTTTTTAATACGAAATTAATTAAATTTTGTTTACATGTATCTTCTTTCAATAAAGTATTATAATATTCAATGTTATCAATCAACTGTTTTGTATTCGACTCCTCATTTGTCATAATAGGTAAAAGATTTAACGCCGTTTTTAAATCAAAAGAATTCATGTTGAACGATGACTTCGGCTTATCACTATTACACAACACTAAAATATTTTCATGTAACTCTAAAAATCGACTACAATAATTTTTGATTAATATAATATCATCCGAACTATAATATTTTCTCTTAAGTATTTTCTTCAAAACCTATCAGCCACGTCTCATATTTCTCATAGATTGCATTAATCTCATTTAATTTGTTTACTAACACTTTTTCCGTTCTTCGACTGGCTCCTAATTTAATTAAATATACTCTAATTTTCTTTAATTCCTCATACAATGATATAATAGTTTCCATTAGTCACTTACCACCATAACGTAGAGTAAAATATTCTTGTACCTGTGCACATAAAGAACATAACACATTAAAAAATAAATAAAAATAGACTTTAAAATATAATCGCGATTACAATTAACACTATCAAGTCCAAAGTTCAGTCACAGTGCATCATCCGTCCGTCCGTATATGGAAAGTCGCTGCATTCCTTACCGGTGACCTATATCTCGTACATAAAATTATTATTAGGATATTTGATTATATATTTAAGATACTTTTTTTTTTTTTTTTAAGTAGATTATTGTATTTTATTATTTTCACTTTTTTTTTTTTTTTTTTAATATTTATTTTTATATAATAAATTTTCACTTTTGAAATATATTTATGCACTTTTATTTTTATTTATTTTTTACACCATTTCTTTTGAATAGATTTTTTGGGGTGGGTTAAGGTCTTCCAACTGTCGCCGGAAAAGTGATCTTCTTATAGTCGCCCGATTTATCTCCTTAACAATCCATTTTCTATGGCATTTTCTATATAGTCGATATATGAAGAACAGCACGCCACACAGTATAATTAACAGGATAACACACAGGATAATATTTGTGGTGCTCATATGAAAGCGAATTTGTTCTGTAGTTGCTTTATTATCGCCAGCCGCAGCATTCTGGATGACCAGGGTTTCTTCTTTAGACTGTGGGGAGCCCATTATTTTTGTGAAATTTTTTATTCACGTGTACACTAGCGTTTAGTCCGAAACAAAGATAGAACTGGTACTTTTCCATTGTCCTTATTAACGATTACACGAGTAACGTCTCAAATTCGCGGCGCGGTGGAAGATTCCATAGGCAGGGTCGCCATATAAGGGTGTGACGTAGTCAGGTAAATGAAACGAGTGAATGCTCGAATAATACTACTATATTTGAAGGAATAACACAATTATATAGGTGGTACAAAGATTAACATAATAGAAGATTAAATAGGTACTTAGTCTAACCTCACAATACAAATATAGGCATTACATTTTTACATGAAATATTAAGTCGAGTTCTAATGTTAACATCTTTTACAGACGTGCACGGTATTCACTGCAACTTTACTTACCCTTATACGCCTACTATCATATACAGGGTTACTGGTATCAAACTTAAAAACCTCCTAAAGGCTACTTGGGTACATCAAAACAAGCAACTTTTATTCTACGACTTTTCGGGATAAGTTGATTTTTTTTATATAAAAAAATACGATCTAATTTGCGATTCTACACATATCATATCTATGTAATAGCCAAGCAATACTAGACAGTACAATAGCGTTATGTAGCGGAATCGAACATAGAGGTAACGTTTTACAGAAACGACATCAAAACAAAAAATAAAACAATATTTTTTTTGTGTTTATTACGTTTAGGCAAAAGTCGTAGAACAAACGATGTTAGTCTCTATGTACCTTATGCGCCTTTGGAAGGTTATGCGTTACATACCAATAACCCTGTATATAAAACTCTACCGTTACTAACTGACAGACAACGTACAGCCGAAACCACCGGGCGTAGGAAGCTAAAATTTGACATTACAAAATGCATGTATTTATGCAGGAAAATGTATCTTCCACAATAATGTAGACATAGCGTGTGGTAGGTGCGGGTGGGGCGGCTGCGAGCACAGCCCGCAAGCGGCCGTTGCTGGGCGGTGCGCGAGCCGCCATGTCGCCGACTAAACGCGCCGTCATGACTCTGCTGGCCCGCGCACGCGCAGCCACGCACAAGCACGCCCCGGCATGGAACGTGCCGCATGAGTAAGATGTACTTTAACTTGTTTCCAGAAATATTTTGCATAATTGTGGTCTGTTATGTCAATTTCAAAAACACGTTCTTCGGATGACATCGAAAAAAATTCGATAAAAAATGGCAAGAATACACCAAGGATAGGAATACTGGAGGATGTTGCGGGAGGCTTTTACTCAGCAGTACTGGAATAAGAAAAATCCTAGGCAGTAATTGAAATTAAGCCATGTTACGATGCTGCTAGCCGGCGCACGCGCAGCCTCGCATAAGCACGCCTCGACATTAAACGTGCCGCATGAGTAAGTTGTGCGTTAACTCAAGGCTCGGTACCATTGCTCCGTTATGCTCCTTTGTTGATCGTTGTGTACTTTACATACAATTTCTGCGCATTGACAGATCAACGCAGAACGTTGATCTGTCGATGAAAATCAACGCAACGAACGCGACGAAGCAATGGGGCCGGGCCCTAATTTCTAGAAACATTTAAAGCAAAATGTAATGTCCAATAAACAAGATATGTAGAAGAAAAAATAGGAAAAAGGATCCTGGGCTGCGACGCTTTATCTACTTGATACTGAAAGATACTTGTTTAACACTCAAAGAGCCGCATGTGTAAGTAGGAAACTTTATTTCTAGAAATTTATAGAAATAACATTTTAACGGTGATATGTACTAGTAGTCATATACTAGGGCGGGAAACATCCACAAATGGTCGAAGTAAACATCGTAACTGAACTTTTGATTCATTTTACAGAATTAAAAAAAACAATATCAACCGACTACATCGTCTTCAGCAATTGATTGATTTTTTTATATACTACTAAGTAGGCAAATAGGCATGCGTCCCACCTGATGGAAAGCGGTCACCTCAGCCTATGGACGCCTGCAACACCAAGGGCATCACGTGCGCTTTGCCGACCCTGAATAAATCTTTTCACGCCCTTTGACAATCAATCAAAATCAAATCATTTATTCAGAAATTAGGCCTTCACAGGCACTTTTTCACGTCATATTCAAAATTAAATTATATTTACCAAAGCTACAAACTACTAGCATTTCGGAACGACCACTGCTGAGAAGAAATGCCGAAAGAAACTCATTCAAACAGTGTTGGTACCTATCATGCCAGAAGGTCTTACCATTTTTTAACGAACTGGTAGTTAGTATTTTTGCTAATATAAATTTATGTAACAGTTTTCATCAGTCATATAACAATGTAAGTACACAATAAAGTACATAGTGAAAAGGTATACTGAAACATATTATGATTGTGATCGAGTGCTGATGAAAAGAAAAAAATATATGTGTATAATTAACCAACTTTTAATAAGAGATCGAGCTGATCAGTTCCTCCTGGTAGTTTGATTAAAAAAACTCAATATTTATCTTCCTCCACAGACACACTGCCCTCTTGCCTCTCATACGAGACGAATTCGTCACTGGAGTGGGGGTCAACATCAATCTAGCGTAATAACCAGGACATCGACAGGGTGTTACTACTCAACCATAGGGTAAAGATGTGAAAATATATGTATGTTTATATATTAAAATATCTCAACTGTGTCTAGTCGAATGAACAGTGCTTATGTAAATGGAACTGAGGGCGAAGTGTGAGCATTTCACTTCTCACCACCGAGTCGATTCGCAGTGAGACGCAGCGAACCAATCACAGTGCGCCATTGTGACGCAACGACAACCACACCGCAATGTGATTGGTTCGCCCCGTCTCACTGCGAATCGACTCGACAGTGAAAAGTGAAAGGCAAATCCGTACTTCGTCCTCTGTTCGAATTATTTAGATGGCGATACGATTATGTTCTCGGAAATATTCGTGCTCACTCCACGGTACATGGTGTAAGTGTAAGTACTCAAACGAATGGGTATAAAAGGTGAAAGTCTTGCTGCGCATCTAGTCAAGTACCTAAGTCTAGTCAAGCAAAATCATAATCACCACATTTTGTTGTAGATTTTATTTTGTAAATAACATTTGAGTACAGGATGTTACTATTCAACCATGCAAATTAAATAATGGAAAGCCCCTTATGTCATTATTCTTTGATCCGCTTGAATATCTGATCGGGTTATAGGACCAAGCATATCTGAAGACCTACCACGAAACATGACAGCGTGTTCGCATCGGTCGAAACGCTCTGAGAATCACCAACTTTGTTTTGAAAATCTATATATGTAAACAACGATTTATGATTATAAAAATTATATAAGATATTAATTATAAGTTTAAATTTTCAAACAATTGAATTACCTAATATTAAGACGTTAATTAGAATTAATCACGTTTAAAGTATGACGCCCTGTATAGTATAAATGAATGAACAATATATATAGTAGGTTGAGTCAATAATTAAAAAAGTAGTTAGTAATTAGTTTAATAACTTAATTTGATTTGTACCTGTGCATTACTTAGTTTTTTTTTATTAACTTTATCTTATATATATTTTTTAATTTAAATCTTTCGAAGATTTGAAATTTTTACCCATAGAATGGAGTCACACTCATTACGCCACATTTGCTGTATATGTTGCATTTTTTGTCATGTAAATCCCTGTTAGTACTACCGCTGGTAGTATTAACAGGGATTTACATGACTGCAAGGAAATGGTTATGTGTATTGCGCGTATTTTGTATGTAATATTCTTTATTGCCTCACACTTTCCAAACGACAGGATAGATTTCTATATATTTCTATCTCACTACGATCGTCTCGACCGCCCAAGGGTTTTAAGAAAAGTTAACTTAAGAAAACAAAATGGAAACTATGAGATATTCATATTTGATTTCTTTCTACTTTCTACATGATAGACCAGATTAAAGTTCTTTAAGGATTTCGAAAAAAAAATATCGAATTACAATCCTGAAAAAACAACGATACGACGATATAAAATATAAATAAATATTAATCACAAATCACACAGATTGAGTTAGCCCGAAAGTAAATTCGTGACTTGTGTTATGGGATACTATCTCAACGATACTATATTTTATAACAAATACATATATAGAAAAATTTCAATCTTCTTTCAGTCGACGTGCAGGCAGTTTTCTGAACTTCAAATTAATTGTTTGTTTTCACCCGTGGTTCTACTGTGACTGGTACTGTACTATGTGCAAATACGGCCATGTTTAGACTTGCATCAAACCAAATGTACTGCATTAATTAAGGTGATATGCAAACGTAAACATGGCTAACAAGCATGAATATATTGTTGACTCAGTTCAAACATACGGTTACATTCGCATCCTGCCATAAGGACTGATTGATTGATTGATTTTGACGTCAATAACTGATATATATCATCCTAAATTGAATAAAGAATTTTGAATACTAGTCTTAAAAAGCCACATTAGTGGTTCTCAAAGCGTTACGACGGTTGCGGCCGCACTATCTTACAATTTTTCAAATCTTAACAAAGAAAGGCTACTATCTGTCTTTAAAATAATTAGTTTTACTATATGTCTTTAAAATAATTAATCGGTACTGTGGTAATGTCAATTTTATGATCGTTCCGAAATGCCAGTAGTTTGTAGCTTGTGAGAAATAACTATTTAATATAAAAATTGACGTGAAAAAGTGCCTGTGAAGGTCTAATTTCTGAATAAATGATTTGAATTAATGATTGATTTTGGAAATGATTTCTTTCTCGAAAGAAAATTGTCGGATCGTAACGACAGCGCGGCCGCAGCGGTCGAAACGCTCTGAGAGCCTCCCATTAATGAAGAGGCTGTTGAGAATAGACAAGACGTGTAAACATCCACGGGAGCAAAGAAGTGATAGGAAATAAAAAATAGGAACTTTATCATTTAAATATCTGGTCATAGAAATGGTTTTTTCCATTAATGAAAAATGTATGGGTGAAAATTTTGACCTGAAAAAAAAATGTTATTTAGACTTAAAAATTAAATCCCAATAAGTTTATAAATTATGTTTATTATAAGTAATAAAGGACCATGGTGTATTAAAAATTATCCTATGCCTTTTAGTGAAATGTATGTATATATATAATTATATCAATATTAGTGACTAAGTATATATACAGACGAATTAAATATAAAGGTGTTTCATAAAATATTACTAAATATATAAAAACTGTCTTTAGGATATAATTTACTGCTTACATAACATTATGTGAGATATTTTCAAAATTTTATACAACTTTCAAGGAGAAACTGAAACTTCACAATGAAAAAACAATAATCGTTTAATAAAAACTGAAAAAAGAAATTGGAAATATCATACAGGAAGAATATTATTTTTTAAAAGTACATATTTGGTTTGGTTTTATAATCAATTAAATATAAATATATTCACACAGCACAATTCATGATTTGAAACATATTGCAACAACAAGAATATACAAGTTTGATCTTTACATGTAATTTATCAAATAAATAGATCAATTTGAAAATAAGTAAGTGATTTCTGTGTTTTAAATTTAAGGCATTTGTATTTAGATACACACTTTTTAAAATTCTTACCTAAAATTATAATAAAAAAGATTTTTAATTGTAGGCCCTAACCATTTGTAGACACTTTAATATAATAAAAAATAATAAGTATATATAATAATAAAGGCACGTCCAAGCAGTTCAAAATTAAAATAAAGTTAGTATTAATATAAATGTTTGAAAATTAAATCAATAAACATCAGTTTAATATGATAATTAAAAATATTAAATTATACGTTTTCGAATAATGTATCGCTTTTGGATAAAATGTAATGAAATATGTAACTTTAAAATAAGTTTGAATTAAATTATTTAAATATAAAACGATAATTAACTAAAACATATTTTAATTGCTTGAAACCTCGTCTGTTGTTTGTGATAATCTAGTTAGATGAATTTTGCTATATCTCTTATATAATACACAATAATATATTAAGATTACGTATGTATAGTTTAAAAGAATTTCTGACGAATGTTGTTTAATTTATTGAATTTATTTTTCATCTCCATATTATAATTAAAGTGCGATAACACCAATTGTATCTGATAATTTCAAATCTGTAAATACTGTAAATTATATTTTACGAAATGTTATACTGACTTAAATTAATATATTTGAGTTTTCGACAGTGTTGTAGTAAGTTTGTTTTTCCTGTATTTATTGATAGTTGATAATAATGTAATTTAAGTCTTCCAAAGTGGAATTACGATACATGCTTTGTAATTTATCTGAATGTTTGAGTTATACATTTCAATATGATTGTATAATTATTTGAAATTTATTTTCCTGGGATATGTACGAATTATTATTTTCTTCTGATAATCAGGTGTTCAGAAACTGCTTAAGTGACTTATATTTTTAGTTAATATAGCAATGTGCACTGAGATCAAATGTAGGAAATAAACATACAATCTAGCAATGATATTTTATTCATATCCCATTTATAACCACAAAAAAGTCATCTCGTATCAGACAACAGATACGACAAATAAGATTTGTGTAGATATACACTCAAGATTTAATACTACTTTAATGAAAACTTCAACCCCTCAGGTCGAAGTTTGTATGAATAATAAACAGGATTCTTTTGATACAGGTAAAGCAAAAGGCAGATACTAGCTCGCTGGATAAGGCTGCTTGCTGTCTTGCTGTCTTTATGTGTTAGCAACAATATATATATATATATATAACTTTATAATATTGTATTAGTAAAAAATAAACATTTTAATGATCAATGATAATCCGTTGAACGTTATATATAATAGCTGTAACAAATATTTGACAAAACAAAAACACTCACAACAATCACATAGGAGGAACTAATAAAAAGTTTGCAAATTGTTTGACTATTCATTCGATATTGCCAACTTGGAGGAAAAACAAATAGAAATAAGGAACTTAATATCGATAACTTGCAACCCAACGTCCATTGCGACATTAGTGTTGTCGCTGTTATCAAATTATCGATATATATTTTTAGGATGGAATTTTTTGAATTTACTAAGTCTAGATGTGCAGGTTTTGTTCTAATTCTTTCTAACTCTGATACGTATATATGCTTTTAAACATTATTTAAAAACTCAGAACGAATGAAACGACTCGATGAGAGATCGCTTTTATGAGCACGTCATTGTAAATACTAGATATAAATAACTACTGCTTTTAAAAACTGATTTTTGAAATATACTTAGGTCTATCTGAAGCAATACTGAACTTTCAAAAATGTATTAACAAATATAAATAATCTATACTTATAAATATATAAAGACAAATCACACAGATTGAGCTAGCCCCAAAGTAAGTTCGAGACTTGTGTCATGGGATACTAACTCAACGATACTATATTGTATAACATATAATATACAGATAAATATCAAAGACGCGGGTCAACCTGAAAAAGTTCATTTTCCATCTTGTCTTGACCGGAGATCGAACCCGGGACCTCCAGTGTCTAGCATGATGGCCATTAGCCACGGAGGTCGTCGAACTATCAAAACAAATAAATCTGGAGCAAGAAACAACTTATAATATACTAAAGTATGGACCTGCGGCGCAGTAACTTTAACTTTAAACTTCGTATTTTGTGTCACAGTATTGTTTTCGAGTCTCTGTGAGTTTTGTTGCTATAGATTTTAAAGAAAATGTCATTTTTGCTACATCTTTAGTGCTTACGTCAGATAGGTCTTGTTGCATTCTACTCCATAGTCGTATTCCACATGGCTGACGGTCGTGGTCATTACGTGGAATGAAACACACACAACAACTTTCTTGGCATTATTAATGGAGTGGTTTGCCATTGCCTTCTCCATTTCACACACAATAAGAATCAACCAGTGCGCAGGTTTCCTCACGATGTTACAAAAAGAGGGGTGTTATAAATTTAACGTCTCTGTCTCTGTATCTGTGTATCTGTCTGTGGCATCGTAGCCCCCAAACGGATGAACCGATCTTCGTTTAGTATTTTTTTTTTTGTCATAGATAATTATATCCCGAATGTCCTCAGTCATGTTTCATGAAAACCGCTTCAGCCGTTCAAAAGTTGTAGCGAAATTAATATTGAAAGTCGGCGTTTTTTCAATTTGTCTAAGAAATAAACTTGTCAACTTTATTCTTGTGCCATCAGTACCATTTATCATTCCCCACATTATGCTCCTAATTTGAATAATATGAGAATTCAGTATCCCCCATTCTCATCGTGTTTGAATAAAAAGACCACATTCAGTTTGAACCCGATAGATTTTCCCGAATGTGATATGAAAGGAACTATTGAGCGAAAGAGTTCGTTGATTTGATTGTCACATTGCGAATTGAAAATATGAATAGAATAAATAGGTAACCAAAAAGTGCTGGCTTGATGAATCAGTGGTAATACATGAGATGTGGATCGAATAGTCTCAGGTTCGAATCCTACTCGTGCCATATATTAATTTGTATACCAATCTGACTAATATATAGTAGTTTTACTTGCTTCCGGCGAAGGGAAACATCGTGAGGAAACCTGCACACTGGTGGACAGTTTAGTTCACTAGTGTGTATGGGACTACCTGCCGCTAGATGGCGGTAAGTAGTCGTAAAAGTCATGTCAGATGCCTTTAGGCGACTTGAACAAAATCTGACACCAGTGTTAGCAATAACACACTCGATATGGTGATGATGCTGGCTTGATGTCGTCATGGATACGCGTGCCCGTGATGTCGAAGACCGTGCGAAGTGAAGCGGGTGATAGAAATAGTAGGTAACCCGGATCTGGGCTCCGACACTCTAGCTGCGGAAGAAACCGAGCTACGCTCAACTGACAGAGAAAGATGGTCATCTTTCTCTGTCAGCCGCATTCGTATTTTAAAATAAAATGAAATTATTTAAAACCTTATCCTATCTTCTTGGTGCCATGACTCAAAAATTTGTTACGTATTCACTTCATTTCTTCATATTCCTCATCAGAAAAAAACTTAAAAAATACGAAAAATAAACTAGAGCTACTTTTAAAATGAAAAAGTGTCATCTCGTTGGATTCCCGGGATAAACATATTAGTCTTAATGTGTTTCATTTAACAACAATTGTTATTGTTATGTGAAAACGTCGTCCGGAACGGAAGGAATAAGCTGTTTGTAACTGTTATTGAGGGTAATGAAGACTCCTTGTGATCTTCACGCGTTTTTATTGTGTCGCATTGAAAGCGGAGGTCGGATACTGTGCATAGCGCGACTTTGCTATTTACATCTGACCATCGAGTCGATTCGCAGTGAGACACAGCTGATCAATCACAGCGCGCCATTGTGACGCAATTACAACCACACCGCTATGTGATTGGTTCGCTGCAACTCACTTCGATACGACTCGGTAGTGGGAAGTGAATCCCGCACTTCGCCCTGCAACATTTTCATTACGATCCAGTTAAACCCAAAATTATTCTGCTCGATACCACCAAGGTGTTTGCTTACCATCAGGCAACACTCTTTGGACCACGAAACTATTTAAAAAACCTCACGATCTCGGTGGCGCAGTGGTAAAGTTCGTGCCACTGAACCGAGAGGTCCTGAGTTCGATCCCAGGTCGGGTCATGATGGAAAATGATCTTTTTCTTATTGATCCGGGTCTTGGATGTATATCTATATATGTATTTGATATAAAATATAATATCGTTGAGTTAGTATCCCATAACACAAGTCTCGAACTTACTTTGGCGCTAGCTCAATCTGTGTGATTTGTCCTAATATATTTATTTATTTAAAAAAAAGTAAAAAAAAAAAATATAACAGCGACAACACTATGATTTCATATAACACTACGATTAAACACAAAAACCATGAAACATGGCCTATTGGTGGTACTCAGAGCGTTTCGACCGCTGCGACCGCGTAGTCCATACAATTTTTCAAGAATTAGGCTCACTACCTGATTAATAATGTAGTAATGTAAATTTTATAAATGGTTGATTGTTGAAAAAGATTGCTTCAGTAGTGAAACGGGTGCGGGGGAGCTCGAACATGGTTGTGAAGACGGTGGGAGATCGGGTGGACTCCAATCTGCTCAGCGGGTTCAACGAGCTTCACGTATTGAGGACACGTTGAGCCTGGGAGTGGATTTCCGGTTGAATATATTGAATTTTCATTACTATTATAATATTATTTTATCAAATTTAATTTCATTTAATTCAATTTGCAATTTAAAATTTTTATCTATGGACAAACGTCTGAAAATATATATATTTTTTTAATTTATTTTATTGTAGAAACGATTCCTTTCTCAAGAAAAGTGACAGATCGTAATGACAGCGCTGCCGTAGCGGTCAAAACACTCTGAGAACCGCCAATAATCTCTATACATATCTCTACAGATGGCTCACTCGCTTGCTAGGCGTCATAGAACTGATATATTTACAGTAATTACGTAAGTTGAGGTAAGTTTAACAGGCAGTTAAATTAACTACTGAGCTCAGTGGAACTTAACATTAATATAACGTTTGCTGGTTAAGTTTGAAACTCAAGTTTAGGTAACATACTGTATAAACTCTTCTTCTTCATAGTCATATTCCTCATGGCTGAGGATCGTGATCATTAAATGGAATGAAACACACAAATTTCATCAAAAACGTCTAGCGGTTTAACGGTGAAAGAGAAACAGACAGACAGACTTTCACATTTATAATATTAGATAATATCTATCTAAATACAAGCTGAAAACATACATAGGTCGTAAACGAACAAAATAACTGCTATAAAAACGTTATCTGAAACCCTTCGTGTATTAATGTAGGGCTTTCAAAAGGTTGCTTAGTCAGATTTTGTATAAAAGTAAAAAAAAATATCTCAAAAATGATATAAAAATCTTTATTTCTACTTTGAATTATATCAATAACTTATTGACGTCAGATGTACTCTTAAAACTACCTAAAAAATAAGCTAAAGTATGTTTTGTCTCTTTCTGTCAATGGAGAATATTATAAAGTGCGATAGTGACAACATATTTTACCTTAAATGCTTTAGCGTTTTTAATTTACGAGTAAATAACGTAGTAAGTCTACTGTCGACTTTTAAAGCGCAGGTGAAGAAGCGGAGCCTATATTCTCTTCTTTCTTTTAATTGTTCAGTAATCGATCGGAAAATGATAGTTTTAATCGATAACATTGTATCGATAATATTATACATATTAAGAGATCTATATAAAACTTCGATATTGCATCATTTAACCTTTTTAAAGATAAATCCATTGTTAAACATTCTCTCAACAATAAATATTAGAAAAAATAAGATTAATAATGAAAAATACAACCGATTTCTACAACCCATAAGCCGGCCGGAAGTCGCCCGACCCGGGAACAGGTACGTACTAGTTATAACCAGATATAACCTGTTACAACTAGTACGATAACGTATGAACTCGCTTTATAAAGTTGGGCGTGAAAACGGAAGACTGCTGTCGACCTGGATCTTCAAAGTCGAGATGAGCACAAGCGTGAATAGATCACATGAACTGTCTTGTCCCTTTCACACATCAAACATTTTTATATACAGCGAAAGAGATAACAATATATTATACACCTATCACGAATTTGACAGGTTTTTTTTTCTTTGCATAAATAGGTTAGTTCGTCAAGGCGTCATCGACTTTTCAGTTTTTTACTTGTGGGAGAAAAATGTTTTTAATCGTTAATATTGTCTTTTTGAATTGAAGCGTTTTTTTTTATGTCGATTGTTATGACGCCCCAACTAAGGTCGTTTGACGTGCGTCACTATAAAAACCCTGTACACTTTGGTTTCGTCTGCGCACCGTGTCAGGTAAATAATAATTCTCATATTTATGTTTATAAGTAAATCTATGTTTAAATTGTGTAAAATATGTGTATCACAAGTTTACTTTAATCTTTTTAAATGTGATTTATTTTAACATAAGTTTTCGTGTGAAATAGGTAAAGCAACCTACACGTGTTTTTGTTATATTTAATATAATAAATAGCGATTATTGCTGTATTTCGCTAATTTTATTTATCGCTCCCACATACTTATCAAAAACAAAAATATATATGGAGCTTTGTATGATAGTGGACCATGGAATTAATAGATAATCCACGTACTTACTAAATCCATGTAGCGGTTCAAGTAAAGTCACTGATGTTGGAGTGACATTTGATAATCGTGTTCATTATGTGAATGCATTTATGTATTTTATTATATACACAGGCAACAACATAGCCTATTATTAGGTAGTATATGTATTTATTGATTCATATTTTAACCTTTTCCTGTCAGTCACAAACACACAACTGAAATAACATCAAATGGATACTACTTAAATTATAAACTTCAATGGTCAATGGCAGCAAAACTCAAAAATACGCTGCCATTATTAAAAACATGAACTAACATCACTAAAAACGGTAACGATGAAGCCCATAACATTCCAGAAATAGGTTACGCTTAAACACTCGATAAACCCGCTCCGTCACTAGTACTACGGTACCTAGTACCGCAGATAAGCGCGTACGCTTATCTTACGGAAGTCACACCGACGGAACAGGTAACAGGTAGCTGTTACGACGAACGGCGCCTTATCATACGTGTTTACGTGCTTGTGCACTGGTGTTGTACCTAGTATAATTAAGGTTATTTAAAAAGTATCGCTTACAGAAACATACATTTTGCTTTGTTTCGGGTAAAGGTTCGGTAACGTTGGACTTATACTTGTGTGGAGATACGTTGCGGGATATTTGTATGTCCTTTGTGCGCAAATAATATACAGAATTACTCGAAAATTCAAGTAGTAGACGCTAGCTATGTCAATTTCATGAAACTAATTTAGTACGGATGGATATAGAGAGAAGACAAAAATATGGCAAACATGCCTCTATAATAAAAATACCTTTTTAAAACCTATTTGCAATTGGTTGACATATCTGGTTAACCAGATGAAACTGGATGACCTATCTAAGAGCCTACACACAGAATAAGAATTAGTCTCCAGAGCTACCGTTACCCAAACTCAAATCGATTGTCGAAGTAAAAAAGAACCGATGTCCATTCGATTTCAATTAATACTCGAGCAAGCAAAAGTTACGGATGTTATCGCCACTAAACGAACTGATACAGTTGTCCCAACTCTGATTAAACGATGTGTTTAAGGCACAAGCTGTAGCGGTAATAATAATGTCCCAATGCAAGCCACAAAAGTCCATGACGCGTGAATTACTTAAACATAATAATGAATAAATAGATAACACGCCCCACACTAAGCACTAAGATTGTATCGTGGGTCCGATGGACACAAACACAGAAACTGACGCAATACGATCAAATACAAATATTTTCCCTCGTTGGGAATGAACCTAGGACCTCCAGATAGCGGACAGGAATACCATTTAAGAACGCTTCTATCCACAGTTTAATAATCATGCAGTTGTCTTACAGTTTTGATTTATATACTAAATAACAGGTATTAAACGCGCACATACCTTTTCTATTTATGCAACGCGAAAGTTTAAAAATAATTTTGATATAGACCAGGTGGATATTTCTAGACATGCCTTCTACTATAAAAAGTTAAAGTATATTTCAAGCTAAAATATGTTTTGTCGAACGAGACAATAAACAAACATACTTTAGCTTAAAATATGCTTTAACCTTCTTATGAATTAGAAAGTAACACTTGTTCATTCTCTTGCTCTGAATAATCCAATGGTTTACTGTTAGATAATACTTTTAACATTATGCCCATCTAATGAACATTTTCAAATTGTATTTTATACAATAAAGTTTAAATAATACATAAATGTATAGAAATTAAATCGCTAAAAGCCTTAAATTTGTACCACGCATTTATTTGCTCCCTCGGACCAAAATTAATTTGTTTTTAGTCCGTTACATAAATAATCGCGTGAGTATTAACATTGCCTTTTTTCGGCAACTCTCGAATAATAAATCCCTGTCTGTTTGTCCCATTATTGTGTTTGGAGTTCAGAATGTTATTTTTGTCAGTATTATTATAATTTATAGTCACATTAGGAACTTTAATGACACTTAGAATGATTGGTCGAAAGAAACGATGGGATATAATTGTGATTGTTACATATTGAAACATAAAACACTTATCACGTTATTGCGTCCACATACAACAGTAAAAGAGGCAGCATATGGACGTTACTAACGTGCCACGTGTTTCTAGGTATCGTGGTAGGCCTTCTAGTAGTTGACAAATAAATTGATTGATTAATTGATTGATAATTTGAAAGTTTGGAAAAAAACTTATCTAACATATTTCTAGTTCTGTTTTAATACAAAATTTCATTAGAAGGTACTATGAGAATTTTTGTAAAAGAAAACAAGATTTAAAAATTCAATATTTTCAGTTTTGAGTATGCTCAGGTCATTCTGTATCAATCTTAACCATTTTCCGGATTGTATCCACAGCCATAAAGGGTCGAAGCCCAAAGTCCGTTTTCCTACTTACTGTCTCAAGTTTGACGTTTCTATCGGATTCATGGTACAAATATTATAAATATCTGTCTGTTAAGCTTTCACGTCTAAACCACTGGACCGATTTTGATGGAAAACTGGTATGCATGTAGTTAAAGAACCCCGTTCGAACATAGGATACATTTTAAAAAATCGAGCCTCAATTATTAGTTCAGTTATGTTTCAAATGTTGCTTAAACCGTCAGCGTAAGAATGTTCCGCTTAAAAATCATATTACAGTATGCTGTATTAGGTACATTATGGCTAAAATTTTTATGAATAAATATATATAACAGCTCGATCATTCAATCGATAATAGTTAAAAAAAGAAACTAATCACATCCCGCAACGTGGATTGCGTAAATCTAATAAATCGCCCGTTATTTCTACACGTTTGTCGAGTTTTATTACAAGACGTCATTCCGATAGAGCCTTTTTATTGCGAGCGAGAGAATCTCTTAAGTTATCTGGGTCTGTCACTTGTCAAGATTTATTCTGTACCTACCATTTGTGAAAACGTATTCTCATCGACAGATTGTAAAACATGGAAAATTAATTCTCTGAACGATTGCAAAGTTCTCGGTATAGACAAGTTCTCTATATGACCTGAGTCCGCTGCTATAGAGCGTCGGAGCTCAGGGTACGATTAAAGTTAATTACATAAATTTTCTTAATTTTTAATTTGAACTCTCATCTCTGCCTGTTCCCGGTTGCGTTCCGGGTTGTGAAGCCGCGAAGCGCGGGGTCAGCGTAAAAAAAAAACTTTACTGTGATTTTACAACCGGCCGCCTACCTGACCCCAACCCTCCTTGGGAATGCTATTGCCTATCAGCTGCCTAGCCTAGGCAGTCTCGTCCCTTTCGTCTCGTACGACATCCACGGGAAATGGTGTGGTCCTATTTTATTGGCGGACTACCCACGCCTCAACTTTTATAAATATACATAAATAAATAATTTATATGTTAAACATAAGTATGTACAGTAAATACTGATGTTACATTATTTGGTTCAGGAGAAACGAAGAGGCTCAGTTTGATCTATTGAGTGCCTCTCGTAGCCATTTGCCACGAATTCGGCGCAGCTACGTGGTTCTACGAAACACGTAGCACAATCTATGTTTTATGGTATATGCTAGATTAAAATAGTTTGTGCTGTTTTTTACTTGTCGAAGTGACGAGCTGCTTTGGAGATTATTTGCTATCTGGTAAATAACTGTTTCTGTTTCACAATTTTGGGTGTTACCAGTGTCATTAGGGGCTGTGACGCTGCCGAGCCCTGTGTCCGTGTAAAAAATAAACCTTACATTTTGTAAAATATTTGACCACGTGCAAATTTTTGACGATTTTTTTTTTGTAATTATTTTTGAACACAGATTTTATCACATGTATTTTAGTCAGCAAGAGAATTAATATTTTATATCCATAGAAAAAATGATGTTTAAATCGAACCATTTCTTCACAAATCAATAATCTCTAGATTTCCATTTATTTTTTGTTCTAAGCAGGCGAACAGGCGTGCGGTAACTACTTACCATAAGGTTGGCACAATTTTAAGTGTCATCACAGCAGTCTCTGGACGCATGTAATACAAGCGGAGGTAAGCGTTGCCAACTTTACGTTTGCTCGAAAGAATACAAAATTAAAATCCTCATTTACACACTATTCTCATATTTTTACAATTTTTTTACTTTCAATGAGCAATTTATGATCTCCCCTTATCACTAAACCACTGAACGGCTATCGAATATCGTCCATGCAAACCGGTACATTCCGACGCGCACCAGTAATATCTAGATGGAACCGGTAATATCCAGATTCCTGCAGGTGCACCGGACACATTCCTGAAGCGGACGCGGTCGTTTGCGCAGGTTGGACTTCCAAGCGTTTATCACTTGAACTTTTTATACTCACGATAAAATGAGTGTAATGCAGTCAGACAGTCCTATGTTTTTATTGTTATACGTGTTATATATTATATGTGTAGTTCTTACAAATTATCGAAAATGAATGCTCTAAAACGAAAACAATACTAAATTCACTTGTTGGGTGGTTCGTTAATTGGTTTAAACTTTATTGAACAAGTTATTAAGTTAACAATATGTAAATTTGATTCCTTAAGCTGCCACGTTCTGCTACTACTCGTATATGCCAGTCTAACTTTAGAACCAAACCGAAAATAGCAAAAGAAAGTTGTGCTATGAAAATTAAAACAAAAATGATATTGATAAATACAAGTTTGTGTCATAAATATAATATTTACATATCTATTATGTCTGCCTGTCAATCTGTCTGTCTGTTCAAACTCAAAAACAACTGCACGGATTTTCATACGGTTTTCACAAATAGATCGTGTGATTCCTGACGATAATCTTATATACGAGCGAAATCGGGATGGGCCTCTAGTTTAAGCTTTTAACTTAATATAATTTCTTAAATAACTTCTGCAATTCTTTTTCATGGAATTAAAAGATATTATTTGTATTGAAGAAGTGAAAGAAATAAACATTTTAAACAAAAACTTTAACTAAAATCAAACGAGATTTTAAAAATGTTAATTTTGTTTCACAATAGACTTTCAAATATTCTTTTAAAGATTTATTTATTTCTCAAAAAGAATAATTACATTTCATTCACTTACAGAGAAATAATAATACTAACTACTTACAGTAATTAATGTGACGGCGAGCTAAGTACATATACGTATATAAGTCGCAAGTTAACAATAAAAGATATGGACATAAGTTTCGAAAATAAAACAAAAATTACAAGCCATTTTATAAGTAGGGTAGATTACCGTAGTAAGTAATACCGGCAACCGGTACGCAGCGCAGGAGTGAGGGTACTTCACGCGTTTACGCTGCTGATGTTTATTAAGGTTGCGATCATAGACGCAGGCGATTAGCGGATAAGTAGCGAGTTAATAGTAGAATGTATATTTGGTTGTTACTACTATTTTATTATTTGTGAAATTAATATAAATGTTTATAGTGTTATGTTATATATTTGACTTTATTTAATTAAGTATTTTTATTTTTCTTCATTTATCTAAATAAAGTACGTTTATTTATTACAATATTGTTTTTAAATATACCTTTATTCAATTTATTTAATTTTGATTTTCCAAGATATATGATTTTAATTTTCTTTTAAAAGTACCTAGTGAATTTGCTTCTTTTATTTCTATAGGCAGTTGGTTATACATTCTCACACCTTCAAACTGGATGTTTTTTGAACCAAATTTTGTCCTCGGGGCGCGAGATACCAAATGATTTGCATTACGCAATTTCATTCTTTGGGTTTGGCTTTTTTTTTGGAATGTTAGAACAGTATGTATTTTATTATTAAGAATTTTATAGATTAACGTGCATGTGTAGTACTTATATGTCTGGTTTATGTTCATTATTTTAGTGTCTGTATATATTTTTATGGTTGGCGTATTATAATCATAGTTAAAAAGTGTTTTAATAAATTTATTTTGTGCTCTTTGTAGTGGTTCTAAATTAGATTTTGCGGCTGTACCCCAGATTTCTATTAGGTAATCTATGTGTGGTTTTATTAATGAATTATATATAATGTATTTGATTTTACGTGGAAGACAGTTCGAAGCCGCACGAACGGCACCTGACAAGGATGTCAATTTAGTCTTAATTTTATGTATATGTTGTTTAAAATCGAGGTAATGGTCCAAGATAATGCCAAGATATTTTTCGCTAGATTTTTGTTTTAGTTCATCATTATCTATTTTAAGTTTTATTATATCGTCGAGATTTTTGTTTTTTGCAGCAAATATAACGAAATTAGTTTTTTCAGTATTAATAGTGAGGAGATTCGACAAAAACCAATCGTTTAATTTGTTAAGATCTCTTTGTGCTTTTAATTTTAAAGTTTTACATGAGTGGCCATAATAAAATAAGCAAGTGTCGTCTGCATAAAGAGATATGTCAGCCTTAAGGCCCAAATTTTTTATGTCATTGACATAAATTAGAAATAAAAGAGGCCCCAAAATGGAGCCTTGAGGAATGCCGAAAGTCATTAAAGTTGGGGTACTTTGATGTTGTCCTATTTTCACTATCTGCCTACGGTTTTGGAAGTATGATTTGAATATGTCGTGTGCCTTACCAGTGATACCGAGATTTGACAATTTGGCAAGAAGTAGTTTGTGGCTGATTGTATCGAACGCTTTCTTGAGATCTATGAATACACCGAGTACTATTTGTTTTTCATCGATTTTATTTTTTATTTTAGTCACAAGGTCTATTGTTGCTGAAAGTGTGTTTGATTTTGGCCTAAACCCGTATTGTTTGTTGTACAAAAAATCTTTTGATTTTAAGTATTTCTCTATTCGAGAGTAGATCACTCTTTCAAAAATCTTAGAAATGACTGGTAAGACTGAAATTGGACGGTAAAAAAAGAATATTCTTAGAAGATTTTAAAAATGTTAATTTTGACATGTTAATTTGAATAATTTTGACTTATTATTAGAAGATTTTAAAAATGTTAATTTTGTTTCACAATAGACTTTCAAATATTCTTTTAGGTTGAGCTATTGATTAAACCCAAAAGCTGCATTGAAACAGTAGTTTTAAAAGCGAGTAGATGAACACTCGGAATACATAGATACCCAATCTTTTAACAGCCTATCGAGATTCCACGCGTGGTTCGCAACTAAACGTTAGTATGTGCCTTGAATACACAACGTTCTTGTCTTTTAGAAATATAAATGTATAGTTGCTTTTATTTATTTGTTACAAGATTAGCTTTTGCCCGCGACTTCGCTTCGCCCGTATGAATGATTTTCCCACGCGATGAGTAGGTAGCCTTTTTGAGGAATAGTGACAAACTGTCACTGTCACATGTTGACACGTGTGACAGATGTCACAGTGACAAATGTCAACATCCAAAGAACACTAAGCCATTGCGAACAATCTCCAGTACTTGTATCTTGTATCTTTGACGACCTCGGTGGCGCAGTGGTAAAGTGCTTGCCTCTAAACCGAGAGGTCCCGGGTTCGATCCCCGGTCGGGTCATGATGGAAAATGATCTTCTCTGATTGGCCCGGGTCTTGGATGTTTATCTATATATGTATTTGTTATAAAATATAGTATCGTTGAGTTAGTATCCCATAACACAAGTCTCGAACTTACTTTGGGGCTAGCTCAATCTGTGTGATTTGTCCTAATATATTTATTTATTTATTTATTTACTTAGCCTTGTTATTAAATATGCACGTTTATCATGATGTTAACTATTTTCAAAACTAAAAAAATCTTACTCAATGGAAAATTTTATCATATTAAAGAAAACAAATCTAGGCGTGTGGATCAGCCCAAGAAACGGTCCACTATATAAGTAGATCCCGTAGATGTCATACGAGGCGACATACCAGATAAATAATTTTAATTAAAACTAGTTTTCCATTTCACAATTTAGTCACAGGTTGAAATTTCTCTCTCATCGGACCTTCCAGCCACCTATTTAAGAGTACCGATGTCGCTTCTCAGCTGCCAATGCTCTTTATTTCTTCTCGGACGGGAACTACACGCAGTATTTTGACCAATATATGGCACTACCACAAAACTCTCAGGAAAATGTAACCACATGGAGAAACTGTGTAGTTTTCATATAAACCAATCAATCCTTCTAATATTATAATTGCGAACGTTTGGGGGGGATGTTTATATGTTTATTACTCTTTCACGTAAAATCTACTGGACACATTATTATGAAATTCGATAGACGGGTAGAATATAATCTGGAATAACACACAGAGTACTTTTTATCCAAAAATTTCCACGAGAGCGACGGCCCGGGGCGCAGCTAGTTATACATATTCTTAGAAAACTCTATTTTTTCCAACTATAATTACATGGGGCACCCATCGTTCAACAATACTGCGAATATGGCCTGAACCTGTAATGTGGCCTAATGGAAATGTTGTGTTAGCATTTTACCGTAAAGGTGTAATCACATTGAGGTATGGCTGCGATAAGGTTAGATAAAGGTGAGGGCCCACTTCATTCATGATAATTAATAAAAAAATATATTTTTAACCATTAAACGTGACTTCATCGCGTTACAAACATACATATATGTAAAAATGTATTTTTGCCCCAAGTTGATTCGTAGACGTCGCTCGCTCGGTCAATAATAATTTTTCACGAGTTTAGGGGATAAACTCGCGAAAAATTATTATTGACCGAGCGAGCGAAGCGAGCGACGTGTTAAAGTAGGTTTTATGACGGGTTAAAGCGATTACACCCAGCACATTTTCTTATATTTCTTAGCGAAAATTTAAAAAATATTTTAACATAATATGCCCCACTACATAAAGAGTTTTAGTAGAAAGAATTATAGTTATACATTGCAGTCATAGTTGACTAAATCGAAAAGTCGACAAAATTCCATTCCATCTTCTGTACCACATTGTATTATAACTAGTTGTTGGCCACGAATTTCTCGCGAACACAATAAATTTTGGTGAGTTTTTACTAAAATTAGAATTATTCAAAAACTACTTAATCGATTTTGATGGCCCACAACTTAAAAATTCTATTGACAGATCCTTTTAAATTTCACCAAAATCGGACCAACGGTTCGAAAGTTATCGCGTTACAAACATACATACTAAATGTATTTATGCTCCTAGTAGAATTAATTGTAGACCACTCTCGCTTCGCTCGCTCGGTCAAACCACATACCTATAATATGTATAATGGTACTTTATTAAAATTTTGTATGTGGTTTGACATAATATGTTAGAACATTTTATAAATTTCCGCTAAGAAGTTAAGAATGTTAATAAAAATGGAGATGGCGCTAGTGTGCGAGGAAACGGCTTATCTTCTACCGCTTTCAATCGATATCACAATTACATATTCCTGGACAACTGTTGCGCCACGCCCGCCCATAGCTTTGGAGTTCAGGCACAGGGGTCTATTAAACAAACACAAAAGTATCAATCTATTTAAATCATAACTTATTAATTATTCAAACTTCAAATAACTGTCTAAAACGGTAAACGACGCAACAATAAAAAATTTAACGGTAAATTTGTCTACTGCTACACGAACCTTTTAATAAATTATACGTTTAGTGGTAAAAATCAATCAGTGTCATTGAATTATTTAGCGTTAAAGCGGAGTCGCAGGATTCTTAAAACATATAGTAATGACATGTGGGGCGTGGTTCCGCCGTAAAATAGGACCACTGTATCCAAACTAATATTATAAATGCGAAAGTCTGTCTGTCTGTTCCGCTTTCACGGCTAAACCGATTTGGTATACGTATAGTTAAGGCTCCCGTTCAAACATAGGGTAGACTTTTTTCAAAAATCTTCGCCCAATCGATTGTAATGGGGGGTAAAAGTTTGTGTTCGGCTTTCGCAGAATAACTCATGCGGGCGAAACCGCGGTCAATAGCTAGTACTATATAAGTTTACACTAAAGTTGTTGTGTACTATGATGCAACTAAATCCTTTTCGAGCACTGTATTATTTGGTCGTTATAGATCTACTCCCAACTAATGCTAGAATTATATTAGATTTATTGCAAACTTGATATATATATGAGCCACTGTAACTTGAGCTATGGGTTTCCCTGCAACCACTCTCCTATTGACCCGTTTCAAAGGTAATTAAGGGGGTGGGGAGGTCTTGTTTACGTGGTCGGGGCAAGTTTGATACGCGTGCAGAATAATGATGTATGTCATAGATTGAAAATATACGGGAATTAATTTTGGTCTGAATCGTAGCGGGTATTATGACGAGCGAGTGCTGCGAAGTCGTAGCATTACTACGGTTAATAAATTCGTAATTTGAAGAAAATTGTACCTATATAAATTTTCTTGGTCTTTTATTGTTCAATGTTTTAAATAATTTGTTATAGTTATTTTTATAATTTCTGTATTGCCAAATAAAAAGAATTTCCAATAATAGAGCAAAGAGATTTCTGTTACGTTTGAGATGGCATGGCATGGCATAAAATGTCACCTTTGACTCTTACTAAATACAAGTGTAGCAAAAAGTTCGATTCAAATAAGTATGTGTAAAAATTTAAGTGTTTAGTAATTGCATTGCATAATAAGGTGTTCAAGTGTATTCGGTATATAATATGCTAAATAAGTTCAGCCCAAATGGCAAAGAGAGAGACAGAGTACTAAGTTTGAGAAATCCATCCCTGGTATATGAAAACAATCCGTTTGGTCTGATTATCCAATATTTCTCAAGTGGAATTCAATCTAAATCTAGATTACGTTTGTTTGAACACGCTTTATGCACGCACACAAAAACTAACTCACTGAAAAAGATTAAGGTAATAAAAACTCTGAAGTTCTCCATTTAAAAGCGGCAGTTACAAGTGAAATATTCTCCCGTGAATTTCCCCAAGTTGTTAGCGCGTAGGGAGAATTATTGCATTAGTTATTTTTATATTCTCCTCTGATTGCTTTCTTCTAATAATATATTACTCTTGGGCCCCTTCCGAACCTTAGACGAGAAATAAATTAGTACATTACATACCTTTGACGTTGTTTTCATCTAAACTAATCTATATGTCCGATTATGGCGAAAAAATGCCTGTGGAGGTATTATTTCTGAATAAATGATTTGATTTGTTAAAATAATGAAATATAACGAATATAATAATTAGAATAGAATATAAATATGTTTATTTAAAACACGACAGACACACACATAATATACAAAAAATAAACTCATTATATAGGTATATTATATGTCGGAGTGATTATCATATGGACGCTACAAAACGCAAGTAATACTCGTATGTATAGCTGAAGATACGTGTTGCTTAGCCGAGTATCGGTGTAGTCGACGACGCGATGAAACAGGAAAGCTTCAGTCACCATTCAAGGCGAGCTTGGATAGACGCGTGCGCGCACTGATAAACTGCTGTTTTCGTGGTGTTCAGATTGTGTAGTTATTTAATGATAAATTAGATTTGTAACAGATAGACTTAGTATTAGTGACAGATAGACTTAGTATAGAACTAAAGAACAATTTATGTGTTAGTGGTAATAAAGTGTTGTGTACGACAATATTTGTGATTTTACTTAACAATTTAACTTATAATTATGGCAAATGTATTATATTGTATACCCAATGTATACTTATTGTATACCTAAAGTTAGAGTAGAACGACAATGTCCTTTTTTTTTTGTTTACCCAGGGGAATGCTTGTTACGCACTGAGTGTGGGACTCCTGGGCCGCTAGTCGGCCCAGCCTACCCACTAAACCCCTGGGGCGTTTCCACGCTGTCGTTATGGGGGACGTCACGGGGTCGCTAGGCATTTCACCGCGACGCCCCCCCGGCCGGCCTTTCGGCCCCGACCTGGGCGGGCAGCAAGCACAAGTGCTAACCACCCGCCCCTTACGCCACGCGAGCGTGGCGCGGACCATTAAGCCCACTCCGCACACCAGTCAGAAAGCTGACGGGGGGAGCGGGCATCACCGACCACTGGTCCTGAAGGGACCAGCGGTCACAACACACATAGGACACACACAACAAAATCCTGGGTGCCACAGGGCACCCAAGTCACGGGCACGGCCGCGCTGTGGTCGCGGAGGACAAACCCCCGCGACCCCACCTCTGGTCCCCTCTAGTTTCCACATCCAAAGGCTGGTGGCGGGTCACCAGCCAATGGCAGTACTACTGAGGGGACCGTCCACCAGGCCCAGAGCACCCACCAAAGTCTCTGGGCCTTGGGTTCCTCTTGGTTCACCGGGGTGGCTGGTTGTGTCAGACCAGCCCCCCCGGTTACTAATCCCCACCATCGCGACAAGATGGGAACCCGTCGGGGGGATTAGTACCTGCTCTAACTTTAGGTAACTTAATTCACTATCACCTTAAATCTATACCCACCACACAGATACCAGCGTTAAACGCTTAAGTTAATATAAATTTCCCAACAAGTTATCAACGCAGCCGCAAACTTTAATTAAACTGTTTGATCCCGGTTATCTCAAGACAATATCGGTTAAACAATGGTTAGGAAAGTACTTGCAGACTTTGTTAAGGCACAGCTTTGGATATTCTCTTTCTTTCTGTTTCATTCTTGTGAGTTCTCGCTTTCTTAGCGCCCTGACTCGAAAGCCATCAAGCGGTGTGTATCATAGTACCGCCATCACATTGTTATCAATTCCTTTTAGTTCTTAAGGCGATTACTCCTCGCACAAGAAAAAGCTTTTTTAAGCTCCTTAGCGAAAAGTAAAATATTTGAACACATGATACCACAAAAGATAAAGATTTTTACATTCGAAAGTATAACTCTTTTCACGCGTAAGATCATCGCCTTAACACGTCATATTTTTCATCAATCATTTTTAATCAATGTTAAGGCGAATATCGATCAATGTCGTTGGAGGCATATTATACTTATCCAAAAATGGATAAGGTCCATCGTATCGGTCCAGCGGTTTAGCAGTGAAAGCGGAACATACAGACAGACAGATAAACATATAATATTAGTATAGAATATACTTTATTCATTGTACAAAATATTTTCGCGCCGTACAAAAAATTTGACTTCTGCAGGTACATTGGTGTAACTTATAAAAGTGGTAGACCTCTATGGTCAATACCATTATATTACATCGGCGTAGAAAGCCACATGGTATTTGACAGATTGACTTCATAATTAGTAGGCAAGAATACTTATGTGTATTAAGTATGAAAAGCGTTCTCCTGATTAGCTCTGTAATCGCACGACGCCACGCCGACTTCATTTTGTATTAATGTTGTAATTACCAACGCTTCGCGAGTCATTAGCCGTTTTAGAATGAGCATAACTTATATTGTACCGTAGAACAGTTTGGAGAACACAGTCCAAATCACAGTCGAACCATTTATGCATAAATTAAAACTTCACAGGCACTTTTTCACGTCAAATTTTAAATTATATAGTCATTTCCTAACTTTAATTAGGTACTGGCTTTTCACAACGACCACTGCTGAGAAGAAATGCCGTAATAAACTTAAAGACATTTAGTGAAGTTTCTGAAGACTTTGACATTTAGAAAAAATATTTTCTCCGATTTACATAAAGCGAATATAGACAATTAAAGTTACGCTTTACAGTTTTCCTAGCGCGCTCTGTAAACATATAAGTTATTCTAAGTATGTTTGCTGCCTAATGAAGGCATTGGGGCTCTGAGACTTATGGAACTGTACGTATATTTGTATGTTTGTACCACATGGAGATTATAGGACCTTTAGTAATTATACCTTAATATCTTGAGTTCGCTAACCCAAAGGTTTATAAAAGGTAATGTGAGATAATCTGAAATACGCTGTGCGTATCCCAAGGGGCGAATATGTTTACTGTTGACTGACAGCCAGCCACCGTTTTCGTAAAAATATGCATACAATTTTTTTTACAATTTTATTCGTATCTATTATTAATAAATTATAACATTATAAGTAATAAATATTTCGTCCATTTGACTAAAATATACTTTAAGACTTTTTGTTTGTTAAATTTAAATAAAATAAATAAGTAAATAAATATATTTGACGACCTCGGTGGCGCAGTGGTAAAGTTCTTGCCACTGAACCGAGAGGTCCCGGGTTCGATCCCCGGTCGGGTCATGATGGAAAATGATCTTTTTCTGATTGGCCCGGGTCTTGGATGTCTATTTATATATGTATCTATTTATAAAATATAGTATCGTTGAGTTAGTATCCCATAACACAAGTCTCGAACTTACTTTGGGGCTAGCTCAATCTGTGTGATTTGTCCTAATATATTTATTTATTTATTTATTTATTTATTTATATTGGGACAAAAAAAAATCACACAGATTGAGCTAGCCCCAAAGTAAGTTCGAGACTTGTGTTATGGGATACTAACTCAACGATACTATATTTTATAATAAATACATATATAGATTAACATCCAAGACCCGGGCCAATCAGAAAAATATCATTTTCCATCATGACCCGACCGGGGATCGAACCCGGGACCTCTCGGTTCAATGGCAAGAACCTTACCACTGCGCCACCGATGTCGTCAAAATTTGTTTTCTTTTTCTTGTGTTATCACTCCGTCCTTCGCTAAAACGATGATTTTGCACGGTATAGAAAGAAATTAGAAAGTTCCGAAAAAATCACTATTCCCGTGGGAAATTCACGCGGGCGAAGCTGCAGGAAAAATCTAGTAATAAATAAATAATTAGAAAGTACGGAAATACTTGCGTGATAAAAATTAAATAAAATGTTTAATAAATTTGGTTACAGTTCAGTTTGGAATTGCCCAAAACATGCAATATTACTAGGGTCTAATTTCATATATTCTTACATCCTTATGTTACACACCGAACACCACGCACGTCATAAAGTCGTTTTTCCCATAACACGAGCCGCAGTTGCGAACAAGTTTGGAGCGCAGGCAGTCTGCGGTCGACTTTATTAACAAACTTTGGTAAGTTTGTTTGTAACTTCCCATTTTTAATATACTTACCTGTACAATTTGTTTTTAAAGGGGACTGCGGTGTTTTTGGAACTCTTAACTTTATTATAGTAAAGCTATCAAAACCTGTATATATATATATAATACAATTTCTATGTAGTAATGTTTGCTCGACTTCGATCCTCGGTCCAATTAAGACAGAAAACGATGTATTTAATCCCCGACGCAAAAAGAAGCATATTATAAGTTTTAACCGCTAAGTGTTCCAGTCTGTCTATGTACATGTTGCACATCAACGAGTGAATCGATTTGGATGCGGTTATTTAAATTTTTATGCAGCGGTTCTTAGATATGTTCGATCAAAATCGATTCAGCCGTTCAAAAGTTGTAGCAAATGTATATTGAAAAAGTGGGAGTTGTTTTAATTTGTCTAACAAATAAACTTGTTCAGATTGGCCTGGGTCTTCGATGTTTATCTATATAAGTACTTATGTATTAAAATAGGATACCCTTATGTATCTTGGAAATTTCATACTGCGATTTTCATTTTACCGACAAAAAATATTTATTTATTTATTTAATAGCATACAAAACATATTGCAATCATGATTACATTATACATAAAGATCTAGATTAAGGAGCTGATCTAAATCATAATCCAAAAATATGTATGCCTAGATACATTAACAAAAGATAAGATTTAATTGACTTACACTAGAAGAACATATGACATGAACAAGTTATTCAAAACCAAAATAAAATACTTATTCTATGGCAGCAGTACGTGCGCTGCTAAAGACGGCCCGTGGATCGTCACACATGTAGACATGTGTTCTACACCACACACCATAAACCATATTCCACATACACATCTCATTAGTTGCCAAATGAGTCGCGACGCCACTGTAATTAAATTATTCATTTATTCTATACATCATCGTCATCAGCCTACCCTTATCCCAGATCAAAATCAAATCATTTATTCAGAAATTAGGCCTTCACGGGCACTTTTTCACGTCATATTCTAAATTAAATGATTTTTACCAAAGCTACAAACTACTAGCATTTCGGAACGCCGAAAGGAACTCATTCGATGTTAGTCCCTATCATGCCAGAAGGGCTTACCATTTTTTAAATATAAATTTATGTATATTTTTTTATCAGTAATATAACAATACACAATTAAGTACATGGACAAAAGGTATACTGAAACACATTCTGATAGTGATCGAGTGCTGATGAAAAATATTATATATGTATATAATTAACTAAGCGAAAAACTTTTATTAAGAGATCGAGCTGACCAGTTCCCCCCGGCAGCACCCGTTCACGAGTTGACGCATGAGTCAGCCATCGCGAAGCTCAACCATAACCCACTTTATGCGGGGTCGCGGGGTCGATACAGCATGTCAGTCTCCGATTACTGATCATACTGTAAAAGTTTTGGCTTATTACGGCGTATTTTACGACCGGCCGACTACCTGACGTCAACCCGCCTTGGGCATGCTATAAATAATAAAACTGTAAGTTGGCTATGTCTGTAATATAAGAGATATTAAAGAAAAAAATATTATGGGGGGTCTTTATGGGACTAATAGAAGCCAAAACTTTGTTCTCGCATCACGCAAAAACTACCGGACTGAATTAGATGCTGTTTTCTCAGTTGTATAGCGGATGGTCTAACTTAAAATCTAGTATAGGTTTCATCGCGATACATTGCTTAGAACCCGAGATATGGACAATAATAGTTATGAACGGACGCACAAAATTAACGCGAGCGAAGTCGCGGGCGTCACGCTCTTTGATTATCGTGTTCTGTGAGGTTTTTAACCGGTATTATCCTTGACATTAGCTAAACTAAATAAATAAATAAATCCACCAAAAGAAATCTCCTTTTTTTGGCACTAATAAAATCCTGTTTACGGAAAGTCAATGCATCTTGTACGTCGTACCGTGCTGTATTATTCCAGGTCAAACCTGTACTATTTCGGAATACCTAACCTAGGGCTTGCAGACTAGAAAAAAGACATAAAATTAAAAAAAATCTATCCCTTTCTTTCATATGAGCGGTTTTTTTGTTACATTTTCATGCGATGACGACACGAGTCAGCTTAAGATTGATTAACGACTGTCTCTTTCTAAAGCTAATGCCACTCGTCTCGCCACGATCGGAAATAAAGCGGGAAAAAATTGGCAGAATTAAGAAAATTAATAAAAATAGAAAATACTTAAATTGTTAGCCTTTATTATTTTTTTGTTGATCCAAATTTTAGCTGTTGTGAAGAGCCCAGCGTCATTTACTACTATTTAATACCTACTTGTCAAATTTGTTCACCGTTTACAATAATAAAGAGATTGCAAATATTTTAGAAAAGTTACTAGGTACCTATTTGATAGCTATGTTTTTATATTTATTTTTTTTTATATTTGTTACGTTGTTGCCAGACATAAAGGATTTATTTATTTACTATTTGTCAGATTATTATTATTAATGGTCAGATTTCTCTGTGCATAGTAAAATGTTCACTTTTACTATGCACAGAGAAATCTGACCCCCTAAGAGATGGTGTTTAAATCGCGGGGCGTCAGATTTCTCTGTGCCAGGACTGTACATTACGTACTCTGATATATTATTAGAAAAAAAATTGTAAGAAACAATAATGGTAAGCCGATCTGGCATGATAGGGACCAACACTGTTCAAATGAGTTTCTTTCGGCATTTCTTCTCAGCAGTTGGTCGTTCCGAAATACCAGTAGTTTGTAGCTTGTGAGAAATAACTATTTAATATAAAAATTGACGTAAAAAAGTGCCTATGAAGGTCTAATTTCTGAATAAATGATTTTAATTTGAATTTGTTCTTCACTGAGATCCACTCCATGCAATAGCTTGGACCTAAATATGTAAACAGATATGTCATTTCTAAGATTCTCTTCTGTAAATCCCTGTGACTCATAAACAGGTTATGGCCACCCCTAGCCAGGCCTGCAGCCATCTCATACATAGTTGAGGGTCAGTCGCTCGTTCGTCAGCCGCACATCTATCTTGCATGCCCACCGCAGAATCGAACTGCATTTACCGGTTTTCTGCATGGGTTCCCTATGTACCTATATGCTACGCCGATATTGTATAATAGATTGTTGCCCGGGGCCTTCGCTCCCGTCGTAATTTTGAGATAAAATATAGCCTATAGCAATCTTGGATAACGTACCTTTCTAACAGTGAAAGAAATTTTGAAATCGGTTCGGTAGTTTCGGAGATTACCCGCCTCAAACATACAAACTCACAAACGCTTACCTCTTTATAAGAATAGTATAGATTGAAGCGGTGGTGGTGTAATGGTTAAGACCCCCGCCTTTGGATTGAAAGGTCCCAGGTTCGAATCCTACTCGTGCCACATGAGTTTGTATACCAATCTGACTCATGTAGATACATGAGAAGGCAATGGCAAACCACTCCATTAATAATGCCAAGAAAGTTGTTACGTGTGTTTCATGACCCTCATTCATGAGGAATAAGACTATGAAGAGAAGATAGATTGTAACGTGTGGTTCCGCCCTAGAATTGGACTACTCCATTCTCCCGTGGATGTCGACGAGGCGACGAAGGAACCTAGGCAGCAAATTGACAGATAGATTATCATTTACATATTATCCGTCCAGTAGTTTTTGAGTTGGTGTTTTCGCGAAAAAATTTAATTACAAACTACTCACATACAAATTTGACACACTCAACAAAATTGTTTGGTGCAGGAAATTCATAAGTGTCCATCGCCTTGGGTCTCGTAAAATGCTACATTGTAAAGAAATAAACAGATTTTCCAAGGAAACGGACTTGAAACTTGGAATCTAAAATGTGGTATTGTATTATAAAATGCAACAAGACTACAGCATAGAATAAGCAACTTTACAGAAGTCTCACTAACCAAAAATGGCCCTAGTAGAAGGGGCAAACCCTAGAAGTGCCGGCCTGACTGCGGTTTTCTCCAATAGATAATATTAAGGTCTATAATTTTTTATTTATTTATATTTGGGCGTATGTTTTACCCCGAGACCGAAGCCGGACGAACTGCTAGTGCGAAATTTTATGAGGATATAAGTGTGTACGTTTGTTATTCTTTCACGCAAAATCTACTGAACGGATTGTTATGAAATTTGGTATACGTGTAGAATATAACCTGGAATGATTAATGGGGTACTTTTTATCTCGAAAATCCCACGGGAGTGAAGCCCCGGGGCGCAGCTAGTATAATATAGGATGTGGCAAGTGGAAATCCTTATAATCTCTCCCTCTGCCATGATAAAAGGCTTGATAATAACTATATATGTAGAAATGTCCCCTCGTGGGGTGTTTTGGTAATAGTACCTAAGTATACTCTGACAACAGCACACAACGGCCCTGTATTATTAAGGCTTTGTTTGTAGGCGTATAAATTCAGGAACCAAATTATTTGAAGCGACACCGGTAGCTTTTACATGTTTTATTGAGCTACACAAAGGTTTGTTCACACCGAAAGAAAAAAAATATTTTATTGAGAATTAGCTGTTTACCCGCAACTTCGCCGGCGTAGAAGTTTCTGTTGCCAGTATAATTATATTTGTGGTGATTAATGTGTTTATCCATGCCATATTACTAATTCTAGGACCAATATTTCATGTAGCCAATTAAGTCGTCTTTTCAAATGATTTCATACAAGCTTTCATCCCCCATTTGTAGTCTTTTGGGGATTGATTTTTGAAAAAAGGCTGTGTTTTCAATTTCATCTTAATCAGTCCAGCGCTTTAGCCGTGCAAGCGGAACTTTTATAATATTGTAATTAGTATAGAAGGAATCTTTCTACAATAATATACTTAAGCACAGATCTGTGATCGAAAGCTTCAAATCCTATTCGTAGTGCCGCATTGAATTTGTATACCAATCCGACTCACGTATAATAGTTTTCATTTGTTTGCCAGATAAGATTTTTGACGAAATTTTAAATACATATTCTCGTAAAATATTAATGCAGATTCCTTTGCAAATTCACGACATCCAGTGCGACCCCAGCTCAAATCGCCGCCGTGAGAAATGAACCAGTTTCAGAGATGAGTTTCCGCCGGGAAATAATGTTGTTACCAACACAAAATGACCGAAACAAAATAAAAAATAACAATATTTGTTGTCGCTTACACTCGCACATCAATAAATCTGCTTAGTTATACGTGAATTTTTGTTAAAATTTTTGTTGTTATATTACCACTATTTTGATTTATACTTTGTTGTGTTTTTTTTTTGTTTGTTATGTGTTATGGTGTTTTATATTTTGGCAATAAAAAAAAAATATTCTATTCAATGACCTGACGGAAAAGTGGTGTTGGTGTGTGTTCCGCAATAGAATAGGCCACTACATATTCCCGTTGAAGACATGTCATGTAGTCTAAAGAAACACTTAACTTGGCTGTTGATAGCATTCCCAAAAAGAATGCCATATAGAATTAAGTCTACCAATTTTACATACTTTTGTTTTATTTTGTGTAATACAGTTTTAAAGAAAAAAAAAAAGCGATGCAAGCGACCCGTTGTAAATTCACAACCAATAAAAATTTTAATGGTTTATGTATGGGTGTTACGCTGACTCCAGGGTTCGCAGCGTCACAACCCTGAATGATGCTGGAAGAGAGAGACATTTATGCCCGGTTGCGCCCAGGCGTAAACCCACTGCTGGACATTTCTGAATAATTCACCGCGTCTAAAGCCAGCCTTCATTTTTGGCGGGAAACTGAGCACGGTTTAGTTCACAATTTAGGTGGCGGTCACAAATTCACAATTTATTACTTCGAATAACTTTATGAACAGCTAGCCTGCGGATGCGTGTTAATATCTCCCATGGGTACAATTCAAATTTTCCATTCAGAAAGTATAATTTTCACGCCATTTCCATACCACTGATAATGTGAAAGTTAAGAAGAGAAGTGATAAACAACGAGATCTCTTCCTACTGTCTGTCGATCAAGAACATTTTTCTTAGGAATGCGTAAATAAAGATTGAAATTTACTTAGATCAATCTAGCTTTTGCCGCGGTGCTCACCGTGGCCTATGTTTTAGCTCGGGTCAGTAAGTAACAGCTGACTGACTGACGAAATGACTGTTAGACGATGACTGAAGATAGAGAGAGATGGAAAATTGTCCGCGGCGACAAGAACATTGTTCTAAAATGAAATTTAAATTAATTATACTCATATAATAAATTAACAAGGCCTTTGTTAAGATTATATAGCTTAGAGTAGGTACTAGCTGCGCCCTGTGATTTCGCACTCGTGGGAATTTCGGGGTAAAAAGTACCCCGTGTGTTGTTCCAGGTTATATTCTATCCGTGTACCAAATTTCATAACAATCCGTCCATTAATTAGATTTTGCGTGAAAGAGTAACAAACATGCACACATACATCCTCACAAACTTTCGTATTTATAATATTAGTAGGATTCCACAAGGATTTTGGTTGCATTTTTCATAATGGACTAAATGAAAAGCGGGTATGTAACATTGTAAATTTACTAAGTACAAAAATATAGGTACCGTTACAAATGTCGTTTATAAATTTTATAACCTTCCTATTTTAGTTTCTAACCTACTCAAAAACTGCTTGATCGCTTCTATTTCCAAAGACATCTGATCCATTTTCACATTCAATTCATCTATAGGCGATTTTGTGCTTTCTGCGTAAGTGGTCATCTTATCTTTCATCTCTGTCATTTCGTCATCTATATCATTCAGATGTCTCATTATATCTTCATGTCTCGTTCTATTCAAAGCTGGTCCTTCTCTTATTCTATCTTCTATCTCTTTTCTTTTTTCTGTATCCATAACAATTGCATTGTATATCTCTTCAATCTTACATTTAAAATCTTGTATACCCATCTCATCGTCTTTCTGTTTCTTCTGCCTCATTGCCTTTTCGAAGATCGCGTCACGTATTCTTGACGGCATAATTTTGTAATGCCTCCATTTTGGTTTGCCAGGATTCAGCGTCAATACACACCTAACATTCCTTTTCGTTTTTATACTGTTATTCACTTTTGTTGGCAATAGTTTCTTGAAGACCCTGTTGTAGACGAGTGTGTCTAAAGTACTTAAGAATTCCACTTGCTTTGCTAGTCTTCTGATATTTCCTAGAACTTCCAAATCATTGATATCATTAACTGCAACACCAACCATTAAATTCATTAAAACTATAGCAGCGAGAATTAGAAAGATTAAAAATATCACTCTGACAATGACGAGTGATGTGGCTAGATTGGCAGAATGTTCTTCGTCGAAAAGAGCTTCATAGTCGAATTCTGACGTCATCATGACGACTGTCTTCACCATGGCCGCCCAGGGGCTCTCAAACGGCATCTGAGAGTGGAATTGGATCATGAAACTGAGAGAGAATCCGATCACCAGGAAAGCAAATGTCAGCAGGATCTGTAACGAAACCATTTGTGAAATTCTGATCATCTTCGAATTACGATTTCACGATTTTATAGATATTATAACTGAAGAAGAAATAACGTACAGCTACAGTTAGGAATACAAACTGTTGCGATTTATACATTTTACAATTTTGCAGTCCTTTTCCTCATTGATAACTGGTCAAAAATAAAGTTCGAGATCAATTACATAGCATAAAATTAATTGTTCGACTATCTGTTGCCCGCGGTTCCGCGCGCGGTGACCTGTAAATGATCCCGTGTATTTCAATACCAAATTCCAACAAATACATTTATCGATATGGAAGCACAGGTGTAAATACCTTGACGACGTTTGAGGCAACCTTCCCAAACATCAGTACATAGTATCCCCAATTGGGAAACCTGGACAGCAGAAACATCATCTCCAGCCAGGACAACAACAGCGCCAGGGTTGCCACATGCCTCGGCCATTCGTCGTCAGACCACGCTGTCACTATGAAGATGGCCAGCGGCAAGATCATTGCCAGACCTAGGGATCCGAACTTCACCCAGGTTTCCAGTTGGAGGAAGTATCTACTAGACTTCACGTTCATATACAACATTTCCTGGAATCGAAAGGATATTTAGAATCTGATTTATTATTTATTTGGCTGTTCCCTGCGTGTACGGTTAAATCTGTGGCAGGAAACAGAGTAGAATGGAAAGTACTCCATCGATAAAAACCTCGTTCTATTTATTGATGATGGGATGGGTATATCCCAACAAAATTTATTAAACAAACGTGTCTTATTGCAGCACGCTGGATTAGGTTAACGCTATTGGTTGCGTATGAAAATAGTGTGAGACGTGTAAAGATAGGCGACATAAAAGCAATGCGTTCTGAAATGTATGCAGCGGCTATAGTAGTCTAACAAATAAACAGTTGTTATTGTTTCTAAAAAGTTACTTGACAATGTGTATTATTACAAGAAATGCACAAACTAAAAAAATGAAATTATCAATATTATAAATGCGAAAGTAAGTTTGTTCGTTACCTTTTCACGCTCTATCTACTCGACCAATCTTCTTGAAATTTTGCATACATGTATTTTGAAGTATGGAGAATTCATCTAGGATATTATACGCGGGCGAAACCGCTGGCAAAAGCTGGTACATTCATAAATTAAAATATATGAACCTAGCTCCGCATTTTAACAAGTGCGCGAAAGGATTTAAAATACAAAGTGACTAAATTTAAATAGTGAAACAATAATAATAATTAATTAAATATACTGTATCTTTATTAACTTTTTTGAAATAAAATTAGAATTTTTAGACGGTCGTCGTTTTAAAATAGGTCTTTAAACCCTCTTATTAAAAAAAGAGGTAACACAAAATACATAAATACATATTTCAGCTAAAAAATGTGTTTCCTTAGTACCTACTAATTCCATATGTGTTTAAGTCTCTTTATATGATAAATCATGGCAAAGTACTCTCGTTTCGTTTTTTTAATAAGAATTTATTTAATATTCTAACGGAATTCGTGTAAAAGATATAATTCTTTAGATAATTTTTATTAAATCTCTCTTTGTCATCTGAGCGTGTTCCCAGTTTCTTCCTTAGCCGTTGAGCGTCGGAGCTTAGGGTCCGCTGTCCTACTTTACATCCCTAGTTGTCAGACTATTGGCATGCATATCATTCTTGACGACGTCACCAAAATAAATGTATTGAATTCTTATTAAATATATTTTTAAAACATAACAAAGGGAGACCTGTCTCTCTATATATTAATGTAATAAATTGATGCGAAAGTATAGAAAATAACCAATGTAAAAATTCAAACGTAATTTTACAGCTTCAACACGCAATGAAGAAGATGAAGTATGTTTAGTTAAGTACTTAATCAACCTACTATAAAAAATGTATTTTGTTGTATCCTTAGCGATATTATTCCTTTTTTTCAGCACACGTCTTTCCAGGACTATAGTTTTTATTAAGTATTTTAATTTACCAGCGGCGAGCCACAGCTGTCGCTCTCAGCTTTGGCGGGAACAAAGCAATCTTGTTTGTTATTTTAAGTTCTACAATCGTTTGCTTACTCTAGGGAAGAAAATGTTCACGTTGAAATGAACGCAACATTTTCAATGGACATTTAATGTTAAAATTTCACATTATTACCTAAAATGATCGAGTATTTCTTTGAATCATAATGTGATATTGCTATTTGAAGGTTATAATGAGTTTAGTTTAGGGAAGCGGTGGTGGTGTAATGGTTAAGGCGCCCGCCTGTGATCGATTCCTACTCGTGCCAAATGATTTTGTCTACCAATCTGAATCATCTTAGTAGTTTTCATCGACCATTATTTGCTTCCAGTGAAGGAAAAATATCGTGATTAAACCTGTTCACTACATGTTGATTATCAACTTGTGTGTGAAATGGAGAAGGCAATGGCAAATCACTCCATTAATAGTGTCAAGAAAGTTGTGTGTGTTTCATTCCACGTAATGACCACGGCACTCGGCCATGAGGAAATACACCTACGAAGAAGAATGTGTTCAGTTATTGATAAATTTCAACCTATGTAAGGTGAATTGATCATAGGATGGGAGTAGCAGATAAATACTTGAGAAATTAGCCTTTCAGTAGTTAAAAAAAGACAACAATAAAACTGTCTCATCTTTGCGCTTTGGCGGTTTCTTCCTCAACCGTTAAGAGTCGGAGCAAAGGGTCCGTTTTAGTACTATTTCTTCCAACTCTTCGCACGGTATTTGGCACCCTCGGTTCTCCTTAACGACATCAAACTAGCAATGTTCTGGTTCGTACAACAGAAATTAATAAAAGAAAAATTTAAATAAAACTCCATCTCATAAAAATGAGTCCCGTGATTAATGTTGTCGTCATAAAATTCTCCTTTTTGCATTGTCCCTTCATTTATCTCTTACACTGAATAAATTAAAAAGTTGATTTGGTAATTAAGTATAAATGTATCCGTAATTACGGAGAGACTAAGATTTTTTTGTGAACATAAATCTCCCATGTAAAATGTTACGTTTACCGGTTAGAATTATTGTTAGCTCATAGTCTTAAATAACGACTATATTGAGATAATAACAAAGGATAACGGAGGCCGTGCGAAGAGAAGACAAGTTTATTTGTTAGAAAAATTAAAAAACCCCCGATTTTCGACATTCATTTCGCTACGACTATTGAACGGCTGAACCGACTTTGATCAATATGACGCATAAAAATTTGCTACCAAATAAAAAAACCGCATCCAAATCGGTTCACCCGTTGATGAGCTACGGTGACACGTACACATACAGACAGACACACATAGCGATGAAACTTGTAACACCCTTCTTTTTGCATCGGGGGTTAAAACGAAGGAGAGCGTACCCTTGGCTCATCATGACGATTTTTATCTGAGGAAGGTAATGTAGTGATCGAAGACAAACACAAAGATTAATTATTTGTAAGAACATGAGTCTAAATTTGAGGTTACGATCCCACCAAAAACATTTTCATGTAAAAATGTTGCCAAGATGAGTCTAGTTTGCTAGTTATCCTGTGAAAAAGTTATAAAAAAGCGGTCATATCTCATGTAAAGCCAACATTCTTGATATATTCGCCCTAACTTTACCAGACTTAACTTCACATACTCTCAATTCTAGTTAAAACGTACTCTACATTCTAGTTAACGATATTCAAACTTTGCATGTTTAATTATTGTAGTCATCATATTATATCTTGAAAATTTTACTATCTGGCATTAACCAAACCAAATTTAGGAGGGTTCAAAAATACGACAAAACTTTTCGAGAAAAGGTAGGTTGATTGCGATCCGCTTGGCTCGTCTTGACAGAATATCGTCAGATAAAAACAATAATATATAAACGTAAATGATTATGACAATAACAAATGTAAACATCTCACCTGTATTAGAATCAGGCAGATCGAACCATACATGACGTAGCCCCACACACTAGGATTCAACCACACTGGTGCTACATCCCTCGTGTCCCTATAAAAGAACACAGACACCACAAAAACAGTCAACGACATCACGAAGAATGCATAGACAGCTATTATCGTGTAGAAAAATGGCAGCAACGCCTTCCACTTCAAATATAGGAAACTTTCCACTAATGGATGAACTAACAATCTCTTCTGGCCATATCTATTGCCTGTCTTCAGCAGAGCCTCTATTACTTTCATTTGTTCCATTTCACAAACACTAGGCATAAGTATTCTATAATCTATTGTGATTTCACAATTAGGCTCTTGAAGATTCAAATTATTTGTCGATATGTATGAATCGAAGACATCTTCCATAAATTCTGCAGGTTTGGACAAGTTGTTGACAATCATATCCATTGCTGTTCTTTTAAACTTCTTAGGGCCATCAGTGTACCCGGATAAGTCTGCTCCTTCACGTAACAAAAGTGTAATTATATCCCTACTTCCATGATGACTAGCAGTATGCAAAGGAAACCAACCCATACTATTAACTTCGTAAATTGTAGTTTTATCAAAATTTAAAATCACTTTAGCAATTTCGACCAAATTTTTCACGGCTGCTACGTGTAAAGGTGTTGACGACTTATGTGGACTACACGTCGTCCTCAACCTAACGTCGGCTCTTTTAGAAAGTAACAATTTAACACACTCAATATTATCTTCTGAAACAGCAAAATGTATTGGACCAAATCCTCTTCTATCACCGGCTGTTAAAGCATTTATCATTTCGTATGTTATTTCTTCATCGTATTCTATTAAGAACTTTAAAATTTCTGTATAGCCAGCTTCGGCAGCTACATGTAAAACATTAACGTCTCCTGGTAGAGTAATTTTAAGAGATGCTCCTTCATTAAGTATAGCTTCAACACAGTCTTTGTGACCATGTTTAACAGCTTTGAATAATGCTGTTTCTCCTTCTTCGTTCTGATAGTTGAGAGCGTCTTTCTGTTTAGCAATGCTGAGGATTTCATTGAGTACATCTAGGTTTCCGAGAGCGGCTGCTGAGTGGATTGGTGTTTCGCCATCATTTGCCTGAAAACAATTTGTGGTTAGATTTCATTAAAAAAATAATTTTAATGTCGCTGCTATTTGGAACATGAAAAGTCCACTGCTAAATTGACTAATTAATATGAATTGCAGTGTCCAAAAGACTGGCAGTGTTGCTTATTTGCACTACAATATTGAGCACGCCTCCACAGCAGCTTGTAGCACTGTGTGGCCCTCTCGAATCTTCACGTCGACTAGAGCAGTCGACATGAAGATTCGAGAGGGCCACATCTACCTTCAAAGTGACATCAGCCCCAGCCTCTAAAGCCACGCACACACCAGGCACCCACGCCGCCTCAACCGCCGCCTGCAGCACAGTGTGGCCGTCACGGTCCTTCACGTCGACTGATGCGCACAACGGGTCTATGTCGTTGTTCCCATAGTTTGCTAGAACCTGTAATTTGTTTATTTTATTTTTATGTCTTGAAATATAATACCTACCTTAAACTAAAAATTAAACGCGCACATACCTTTTTAATTTCCCAGATTTTTTACTTTTGTAATCATGGTCCGAAACGCCTGGGAAATAAAACAGGTATGTGCACGTTTAATACCTGTTGTACAATATATAATCTATGTGTGCAAAATTTCAAGAAGATTGGTTGAGTAGATAGAGCGTGCACAGATAACAAACAAACTTACTTTCGCATTTATAATATTAGTTAGGATTATTGTAATATATTTTGTGGATGAGTGACATTTTTATTCCCAGTAAATGCTAGATCCAAATAACCAATACACAATTTATAAGTATTTATTTATTTAGCAACCGATTTCCATGACGATATGACTGTACTTGTCTATCATAAGTAGTTTTCCATAATTCAATCGTTATTGGATACTGTTTGCTCAATATTCTTTTTAGATACGATAAAACTAACAGCTAGTCATTATCAAGAAAATAAATAAATTTGCTCTCAACAAGCTTTAACATTTAGTTTAAATTGCCTTAATTTATCTTGAACATCGAAGAGGATACAGAAAATACAGCTTGATAATGAACTCTTCAAGTGATCCCAATTAAAAGATTCACAAGCATTCCTTCAAGGATCAATCAATATTACGTTAAAAGTTACAAGCAAATTGCTATACTATTAAAGTGTGTTTTGAATCTATATGTATGTTTGTTGGAATTCGTACCTAATTTAATATTCGTATTATTGAGTTCTCTTCATCGGAGATTGGAGAAATATTCCAATTATAAATGAAGGCCTGGCACTGTTTCTGTATTTATAAAAAAATCTCCGTCAATAAAAATTCGATCGAATCGTTTAATTTGTAAAAAGTGGCGTGTGGTGCCGCCCTAAAATAGGACCACTCACATCCTCCCGTGGATGTCGTACGAGGCGACTAAGGGGCACATGCCTTAACAGCTGATAGGCAACAATATCATACGCAAAGAGGGTTGACAATAGGCAGGCAGCCCGGTTGTAATAGCATAGCCAAATTTAATGGTTGATATTCTTATGCGAACCCTGAGCTTCATAATTATCGTCATTTAATGAAGACCAAACCTAAATAGTACTGGTTTAATTGAAATGAGAGGGCGAACAGATCAAAATTATTGTTCTAAGTCTACTTTTATTCAGAATTTCCAATTCATACAGAAATAACTAGGTGGATTTATTAAGAAATCGCTGCTTCAAACCAAAGATAATTTTCCTGAAAGTCTGAACGTTTTACATTTAAATACTAAGAAACGGAAAGTAGTCTTTTCTGAGAGATTTTAGGGTTCCATATCCAAAGGGCAATACGGGACCCTATTAACTAAGACACCATCTATCAATAGGCTGTTCGTGAACCGTGATAATAAAATTTTTACAGATTATAAATTTCTATTGCCGCTGGAAAAAAATAATACTAACAAGCAAAATTTTAAAATACAAAAAACCCGCCTCCTTTAGAATTCTTACGTTGAGCCCTTTAATTTGATACCTACCTATATTGTAATAGTAGAAAAAAAAACACCAAATCCAATGGCGTTTCACAGCCGCCATGTTTGTTTTAACGTCACCTATCTAAGAACACCGGGCAGCTAAGACTGTCAGCGGTTTTGGAGATATGAGGTAATAAACAATATTACATACATACCTACAAGATACGCACGAAATACAACACCCTTATTAGTCTTTGGTAAAAAGTAGAATGAAATGAATATGGAAAGAACAAACGTATTTTATTTTTTTTTTGCCGTTTTTATAGATAATGGTACTGAACCGTTTGCGCGCGAGTTGTGACAAAAACCATGTCTGCGCAATTCAAACCACCTTTGTATCATCTTCCTTTGATGTTACAACGACGTCCAGGTATGAATATATCAAAGTATAATGTATTATTGCATTTTTATAATAACAATCCACTCGGAGCGTTGCACCAGTCAATTTTGACGTTAACGTGCGCACAACGTTTGTCAAAACAACACTACATAGTATAAAATATCGCTTCCTCTGTCTTTCCCTATGTATGCTTAGATCTTTAAAACTACACAACGGATTTTGATTGAGATCGAGTGTTTTTAGTAGATAGTGTGATGATTCCTGAGGAAGGTTTAGGTGTAATTTATTATGGTTTTACTCGAGCGAAGCCGGGACGGGCCGCTAGTTTTATAGAAACGAAAGTGGCCACGCACCCTGTTCTCTGAAATAATGATGATTAATACCTGAAGACACTCCTCGAACTGCTTCACAATGCAGACATGTAACGGCGTCTGTCCAGCTGCGTTTAAGCAGGCATTAGAAGCACCAGCATTCAGCAGCTCATTGACAGCGTCCAAGTTCTCCAGGGCTATGGCTGTGTGGAGGGGGGAGTCCACATTATTGAGCCCTTTGACCTTCATCGTGTTGAACTGCGCGCCAGCCTCCAGCAGCATTTGTATTACTTCTGTGAAACTGTATGATTTATGTTGGCAACAAAAAAATTTAGGACATGTTCCACCACTTTCTGATGTCATATTGTAATGTAAACCTAACCTAACCTTTTTTTTTGTTTTTGCAGGGGGGAATGCATTTAGGCACCAGCCCCCGGGAACACTGTTCCTGGGGAGTGTGGCACTCCCAGACTTAGTGCCCGGACTACCCACTAAACCCCCCTGCGGCGTTTCCGCACCTGCCGTTATTGGGGGCGCCATGGGATCGCGAACATTCTACCACGACGCTATAAAGTTCCAGGTTACGTAAGAACGTAACCTGGAACTTTATCAGCAAGCCTGATAAATTCATGGACATTCTGATAGCTTTAAAATAATATATCGAATAGATTAGCGTTTAAAATTATATTCAACAAGTGTTGAATAGGGCTAACTGGCGAATCACATCAAACAGATTTATCTAGTGGTTAGTTTATCTGTCAGATTAAAGTATTAAAAAAAATATCAGAAATTGGTGATGGGCTCCCTTATGACAAGATTTGATTATTGTAAACAAATGGTATGCAATAACTTTATATGTTTTTATACATTATTACTATTATTAAGAAGAGAGGTCCCGGGTTCGATCCCCGGTCGGGTCATGATGGAAAATGATCTTTTTCTGATTGGCCCGGGTCTTGGATGTTTATCTATATATGTATTTGTTATAAAATATAGCATCGTTGAGTTAGTATCCCATAATACAAGTCTCGAACTTACTTTGGGGCTAGCTCAATCTGTGTGATTTGTCCTAATATATTTATTTATTTACTTACTATTGAGAATTGACTTCTTGATCGAAGTAGATAGCTGAGCCCACCACGTCCAGGGCAGTTCTTCCTTTCACATCGCAGATGTTGGGATCGGCTCCAGCTGCCAGCAGCAGACGGGTGCAGTGCAATCTTGCGCACGACGACGCCACGTGGAGGGGCGTCCAACCAGCTTGGAGTAGAGGCAGCTGGAGAAATTGAAGACATCACTTAATATATGTTCCATGAGAAAAGGTACACTTAAGCTCTCTCTCTCTTTCTTCTGACCGTTTTCTCGTTCTTCAGCAGTTGAGTGTCTGAGCGCAGGGTCCGCTTTTCTACTTTTGCATCTCCACTTCGCACGGTCGTCGGCATCCCTAGTTATCAGACCATTAGCACGCATATCTTCCATGACGACATAAAGCCTGTATTTCTTGGGTTTGACTTCTACCAGGGCTAGATATTTTATTCCCTATGTAATTGCTTGTACCCTTATTATGCGGATCTATAATACAAATGAGCAAGTGAAACGTCTTAAGCGACTTGCCTACATAAGGTACATTTTCTGGTGGAACATCACATAATTCTCATTCTCATCTCATGCAGTCTTCTACCAAATTAGTTTATGACTTGACTTATGGTCCTAAGGACTCCAGGTCCAGAAAATGTCCATAGAACTGCGTCATCGTGATCTGTCTGGGTAAAAAAACATTTTTCTGTAATATTGTTTCCACTGATCTTAGGTTGATCTTAGGAATTCCTCAACTTGTCGGACCATTCCTGTGATTTGTATCGACTTTCCATAATATGATAAAGTTCGTCTGAATATGTTTTGATTATTAGACTCAAATTTTGCTTGCTTAATTTTGTCTGGTGTTAATTTTCTGTTTGCAGTTTAATAATATATATACGGTTCATTGATCAGATCAACAAAAAAGAAAAAGAACAATGTATTATTATTTCCTTTTGCTGTTGAAACGATGGGTCCTTAGGGTCCTGAAGCAAGGCTATTTTTAAGAGAAATAACGACGCGCCTCGCGTGTAAGCCTCGCTATACAACGGGGCAACGCTGCCGTTGTTGCTGCTGTGGCACGTTGGAAGATTATTTTTATTTGTAAAAAAAAATATTTTATGTATTACAAGAAGTATGCCGAAAACCATGAAATAGTTGGAAAGTAGTCTCTCGGCTCCGACACGCTGTTGTTGTATGCAACACCAAAATACGTGATACTTACACATCCTTTAATATCCTTGCAGTTATGATCGATGTTGTCCTTCCAAGTGCTGGGCAGTACAGCCTTAACCTCTCCCAGATCGCACCTTACGTTGGCGAGGGTTCTGGTCTTCTCGCATAGCTTCCTTACGTCTTCCTCCACGTCTGACGATAGTCCATCGTTCAGGACTCTGTCGTGGACATCTGGAAAAACAGAGCTTTTAATACTGGCCCAACTCACACATTAGGCAGAGAAAAATTTTACCATAATGAAGTGAAGAGAATTGACATGAAGCGAGAGCGTCGCTGCTGTTGAACAAATCTGACATGAAAATTACTTTTCAAAATTGTTCCAATTTCGACCACAACACCATGCTACAATGAAATATTCTTCGTCTTTCTATTTTTCTTTTTTTAATTCATTTCCTCTCCTGCCATATACATGATAAAAGAATGAGTATTTACGATTTCCCATTAAACCTGAAAGCATTTTTATGTGCTGAGAAATGTAACGGCTGACATATGTCAATTTAATTTACATTCGATCGAAGAGGAGATAAGAGTTTTACCGAGTTTTTGACATCATATTTTTGAGTTTCAATCATGGAAATTGCTCAGAATTTTATGGTAAGACTAGCTTCTCGTGCGAGGCATGTGGTTCAGCCGTAGAATAGGTGGTCCTGTTTTAGGACGGAACCACACGCATCGCCGCTGCCAGACTTCAAGCTTCTTCGAGAATGCATTATTACTTATCAGCTGCCTAGGATTTGCCTCTTAGTAAGTTTGTATAGTGTAGTTTTAAACATACATAGTGACAGACATAATTACCACTGGGAGTAGCTTTAATTAGAATGCACTCGTGCACTGAGACACGTGTCGCAAAGGTCAGTAGACTATGAGAAAATTGCGAGGGTGGATCCCAAACACACCCACGCTAGCGCTTCGGTGTACAAAGTTATTTAAAATACCTAAATCTGGCTGCTAAGTAACTGGGAGTTATTTAAACGGTCAGCAAAGATTTAGTGGGAACGAAGCAGTGGTGGTGTAATGGTTATGACGCCCGCCTGTGGATCGAAAGGTCCCAGATTCGAATCCTACTCGTGCCACATGAGTTTGTATACAAATCTGACTCATATATCGTAGTTTTCATCGACCACCACCGTGAGGTGACCTGCACACTGGTTGATTATTAACTTGTGTGTGAAATGGAGAAGGCAATGGCAAACCACTCCATTAATAATGCCAAGAAATGTTGTTGTGTGTGTTTCATTCCACGTAATGACCACGACCCTCAGCCATGAGGAAGACTATGAAGAAGAAAGTATTTGTATTTTGGCGAACTAAAAACATATTTGGTTAAAATATTTGGATTCTTTCAAATCTTGCCGCCCAAATAATTATTTTGCTGATCCGCTTATATTTACCTATATTACTGACCATTATCATGGTTGTTTACGGAACAAGAGTTGCCGCCCAAATTAGATTATTGTGTACCAATATTTTTTTTGTTGGCGAAACGTTAATTATTTTTGAATGACTTTTCTGTGTTACCAAATTTTAAAATGGCATATCAAATAATTAATTCCACTATTTTTAATACAGCTTGTAATGAAACAATACATATGGTTATATTTATCACGAAATTCCCACGGGAGCGAAGCCAAGGGACGCAGCCAATAAATATATAAAAATTAAAGAGTTTACTTATTGTTTAAGGGCCCTGGTGCAAAAGCTACCATGCAGAGGATCAACGAAAATGGGAATGTAGTCGGGACTATCATAGTTAACATGGAAGGTACGAAATCTCATTATTTTCCCGGTTACATTTGAGGCTGTGAAGCCTGAATGTGAAGCCAAGATAGGTTGAAAAATTACCTGATTATTTGACGGAGATTCTACGCACGGCCGCCTGTTTGACTTCAATAGAATGTTGCTGTCTCTCAGCTATCAAGGCCTTATCCCTTCGCTTCGTACGACATCCGATACGAGTGTATGTGGAGTAGTAGGGCCGCTCTATAGGGAAACCTACCATTCATAGATTTTGCGTGAAAGAGTAACAAACATATACATACATATACATATCCTCACAAATATTCGCATTTATAATATCAGTTCCATTTAGAAGGAAGTAGGATTTTATGTACTGCGACGAATTGAGAACCTTTTCTTTTTTTGTTAATAGATACCTATACATATAAAAATAAAATACTTAATGAAAATCTAGGGTCGTGTCGTTAATTTTGTTTCCAGGCTTCCCGGAGACCACAACCCTGGACAGCTTGACAGCAGCCACGTACTCCACACATATGAGAAATCTTTCTCATCATTCTAGCAATATGTTGAAAGAGATTGTAAGCATGTTTCTTTTGTTACTATCACTAGTATGAATATGCCTCTGCAAATAAGTTATCCGGTTTCATACAAAATTTCACCCCCTATTTCATACACCACTTTAAATTCTGAGGAAGGAAAACATCTTGCCGAAATCTGTACACTAGTAGGCTTAAATTCACTAGAGTCTATGCGAATACTGCCATTGATGGTGGTATAACCTAGATTGGCGCTATGGGAGCAGAAATATAACTTTCATATCAATTTCACTCCGAAAATTCATTTATTAAAAATACAACTAATAAAACAAAATAAAACATAAATAATTGCAAAGTCAATCAAAAATGCCACTCCTAATGAGAAACTCCCACCAGATGACAAACTTCCCTGTGCAATCTGGAAGACCTTAAACAGACTACGGGCTGGTGTTTGGAGATGCCAAGAAAACCAGGAGAATTGGGGCTTCTCTCGCCACAATTTCTGAGACTGTGGTGCTATCCAGTCAATGGGTCGCCTACTGTAATGCCCCAACTGTCCCAATCCCTGTACCATAGAGATCTAATTATAAAAGAGTGACCACATATTGGTCTCATCCTTGCTAGTACTATAAATGCAAAAGTCTATAGATTGTCTGTCTGTTCCACTTTCACAGCTAACTAACGCCTGGACTAATTTTAATGAAATTTGATATGCATATAGTTAAGGAACCCCGTTCAAACATAGACTATAATTTTCTTTTCAATCATCAAACTCCAATTGGCTGTAATGGAGGGTGAAAGTTTGTATGAAAATCATGTCTGCTGCGCTTTCGCAGAGATGTTCACGCGGGCACAGCGGCAGGTCAATAGCTAGTATTATATAAATAGCCAAAACGACTCGAAAAGAAGACTACAAAATGAAATTTATTTCTAGGATGTGACAGACGACCTGATGGTGGTGCGACTGGTGTCCAGAAAGACCGAGGCTGTGGTGGTACCCGACGCTGAGTTCCATCTGATAGTCGTCATGAGGCGAACGTGAACTATTTGGTAGTTTGCTATTGATAGATTTGTTTGATTGCTTTATTGATGAATTGTTGATTATGATTGGATTAAATTGAGAGACAACATTTGAATAAGTCTGTAAGTAATGTGTCTTCTTATATCTTTGAGTGAGTAATAACTTCAAAGGTGTAGTGGTCATGCCCTCGTCTACCCTCTGGGGTTCCTAGGTTCGATTACTAAAAATGTACCCAACACATCATAATCATCTCAGTCTTAAGCAATCTATAACATGAACCGATTGAAAGTTGTAAATATATTAAATTGGTAAAAAAAAGCACTAGGGGTAATGTAAAATCTCCCATGGTATTACCAGACAAGTCACTACTGCTACGGGTATCCAATGGAACTACGAAAAAGAAAAGGTACTACGTAAAAAAATCCAATGGATATTACGAGTTAAGAGTAACACCACAGTCATTTCGTGTCCAGCATTTCTGTTATGACTGACCCAACTTCATACAGTGCCTTCACTTCAGTATTAAGGTGGAAAAATCGGTGCTTCAGTAATAAGGTGGAAATTGACCCGACTACTTTATCTTTTAAACAATTCTGCCTATTCGTGGCACTAAAGAAAAAACAGTTTCAAAGAACGTACCTTCAGGGAAATCCAGAAGGATCGCCATCTGCTTAGCATTCCCAGCCCAAGCTGCCAAGTGCAATGGCGTCCTGCCCAGGGTGTCCTGTCTATATTTCTCGGCGCCAAACTTGAGGAGCAAGGCTAGTGTTTCGTTCACGTTCAGGGCAGCTATGTGGCACGCTGACACCAGGTCAAGGCGGCAGGTGGCGTTTGGGTTCGCGCCTGCTTTGAGAAGTCTGAAAGTAAGTTACAATCGTCGCAAATTAGGTCTCGTTTCTTTTAGATCTCTCTCTCTTATCGTAAAAACTAATCTTAAATGTATGAAGATTCGGTTGTGACTTTATTATCCGCAGTCTGCCTAAGCTCAACCCTCTTTAGGATTGTTATTGTTTCCTCACACCTGCCTCGGATATGTGTCAATGCGACAAGAGATCCTCTTCAAACGAAACGAAATACTTATCTCCGAAGTTTATACCTAACCTTTCAACCTCCTCAACATCATGAGTCTCAATAGCCTCAAGCAGCTCAGTGTTCAGCCTCCTCAATCTCCTATCACTTCGTCTCCATTTCTTGGGCAAGTTGTCCGCGCTCTCCGTCAGCGGTGTGTTGTTGACGGTCGATGGCGCTGATGATGGAGTGGAGTCCATGTTGGGGTTTGATGGATGGTGGCGGTTGAAGGTCCTGGAAATATGAACTTTTGTATTGTTTGGTTCACAATTAGAAGATTGTGATATATTGAGGTAAAATCCCAGTAAAAACCGTTTATGTAATAGAAAACTACAGTGTGACTTTTTATACATTACTATTTTGTCCACCTCGTGATCGCAAGAAAAATCAACTGTTCCATACAAAATTAAATTACCTAAGTAGGAAGATGTATGGATCAGCTAATTTTTTTTCGTCATTGCTCCAATACGAAAAGTTGACACAACACGTCGCAGCTTCGTTGTGCTCGTTGCGTTCTATTGGTTTCGATACTGACGTGCGTGTACATACGTTGAATCTCCACACAATTTGTGCGTTATCTGACGTCGGATGTCAACCTAACGGAGGAGGACGGAGCGCAACGGAGCAATGGGGCATGGCTCTATCAGGGACTGAGCATGTAGACCAAATAATGTTCATATGTTATATAATGCCGGCTCCACACTGTCGTCGAACAGTTTGCCAAACTGGCGGATTCGGTATACATACATTGCTGGTTTTTCATTGCGGTGAATAAAAGCCATTATGCGTTTATTCACGCATTCGCGTCGGCATTTGTCTGAGATCGACGACAGTGTGCATCTGGCATAAAAAGTTATAATATTTAATTATATATTTAAAGCCAATATACAGGGTTACTGGTATCTAACGCATAACCTTCCAAAGGCGCATAAGGTACATAGAGACTAACATCTTTTGTTCTACGACTTTTGTCTAAACGTAATAAATACAAAAAAAAATCATTTTTTTAGGTGTAATGTCGTTTCTATAAAACGTTAACTCTATGTTCGATTCCGCTAGGTATACGCTACTGTACTGTCTCGTGTTGCTTGGCTAATGCATAGAGTTAAGATGAGTAGTATCTCAAAATAGATTGTTATTTTTTATATGAAAAAAAAAACTACGAATCACGAAAAGTCGTAGAATAAACGTTGCTTGTTTTGACGTACCCAAGTAGTCTTTAGGAGGTTTTGCATTTGATAGCAGTAACCCTGTATAAATAACTCCATCTATCGTAGTCGTATGAAACTAACCACGTGTCGAAATGGGGCAAGTTGGTAGGAGGTTTCCGGGGGGGTCGCCCGCTCTCGTAGATGGTCCCGAGGAGTGGTTCCTGGCTCTCCTTCTCCTCTGGGACCCCTTGTTCCACATCTGGAAAGGAATCCATAATAATTTGTTTGTTCGTTCTTCTTTCACGTCATTATTGTATTGATAGCGATTTTGTGTGAAATATAGTTGAGACTTTGCCGCGTGAGGAGTCGCGGACAACAGCTTGTAAAGATAAAATTATAATAGTGATTCTTATAAACGTAATTTTCCGTAATCTCGCCATAGACAAGACTCATCAAATAAATAATAATAAAGAATAAATGGTATAGTAAGTATAACATTTTTTAAAGTTTTATAATAAATTTCGGCCGCCACCGGCTTGGTATTGGCACTTTATTTTGTTATCTATTTAAGTATTTATTACTTTTCGTTAGACAAAATAAAAACAGAAACATTGTTTCTGGAACACACACGTAAACATTCAAATTCAATTTTTTTTCAAAATAATAATGATATGAATAGATCGAATTATGACTAATAGACTCGGATAGACAGGGGCGTGGGTTCAATTCCCGCTCGATTCCTTTTTCATCTCAATTTTTTTCAAAAAATAATGTGTGGCATGTATAACAAATCCATTTAAACACACTCAAATAATTAAATAAAAAGTGCCCTGTGTGTTATTCTAGGTTATATTAAGGTTATAATTCTACCCGTGTACCAAATTTCATAATAACAATTTCCAGTAGATTTCGCGTGAAAGATTAACAAACATACACACATACACCCTCACAAACTTTTTCATTTACAATATTAGTAGGATTATTCTTAGGTCATGTAAAAATTATATAATACAATACAATAAAACTCACGTGCCTTTTGGAAATAATGAAGATAAAATTCCTTGCGTGCACATGTTCAATTTTTTTTTATTTGAATAACCAAATAGTTCAATTGCACCATGTTTGCGTATAAATTAAAGTGTAAACATTAAATTACATCACATTTTTCACTCAATAATATCATTAACTAGTGTTCACTAAATGTTTCGCCAAAATTTTAGTTTCCAAAAAAATAAACCATGTGTAAATGCAAAATTTTTATCTTTAATTCTAAGAGCACGTATCTAATAAGAATTCGTCATTCGACTAACGTAAGGACAAACAAACCTATACTTAGCGGTTGCAAAGAAATCAAGGTCAATCTGTGATTTTCAACACGATATTATATGCTTTATTGACCATGGTTTAAGGCACATATTGTTATGAGATTCCGTGTCATTGTATTTTCTGAGACCGATAAATTTTAGATAATAAACACCATGACGGTAAACACCAGCCTACCATAATAGAAACTTTTTGCAATTCATGTGACCTCACTTTCCTAAAGTCACCTAAACAGCAAAATTGTCCAATCATGAAATAATTGTGCTCAAATTGTAATTTATCTCCGAAATACTATTATAATAAACTGTACAACATATTAAAAAAAAACATTTATAAACATTTATAAAAAGTAGCGGCCCCACCCGACTACGTTTAGGGGAAAACATAATAAATTATATATATAAACCTTCTTCAGGAATCACTCTATCTATTGGTGAAAACCTCATGGTAATCCGTGCAGTAATTTTTGAGTTTATCGCGAACAGACATACGCGATAGACGACTTTGTTTTATGTAAAGATACGTGTTTTTATTTCTCATACAATTCGTCAAAATTTAGCGGATTTGATAAATATTGCTGCATTTTATTGCGGTAAATAAAATCTCTCATACAAACTACACAATTTTCATTAATTTAGCGTCGGCATTTCACTGACTTGCGATAGTGTGATAAAACTGCAAGTAGGCTATGTTTGTACATTGTATAACAGAAAATCTGGTATAGGTTTCATCGCGATACGTTGTTTAGAACCCGAGATTCAGACAATAATAAGTTATGAGCGGAAGCACGAAATAAACGCGAGCGAAGCCACGAGCAAAAGCCAGTTATACTTAACTGAAATAGGTTTATCATGTCCGCGAAAGTGATTAGATTTAACCAGGTTATTTATTCATTTATGACTACAATTTCCGTCGCCAATCTGACCACTTAACCATTACCAAACGGAATTATCTCATATTAATAAAATCACGAACAGTGCACATACTGCAGACCTGATGTAGCGATTTTATTAAATTCCTTCAAGGGTGTTCATTTTATGGGCTATAAACTAACACAATATAGAATTAAGAGATGACGCAACTATTCATTATTTAAATTATATGATACTAGCTTTTGCCCGCGGCTTCGTCCGCGTTAGTTTTCCTATATCCTATGTCCTTTTCCGTACTTCAAACTACTTGTATGCAAAACTTCAAGAAGATTGGTTGAGTAAAGAGGGCGTGAAGAGGTAACAAATAAAACAAACTTTCGCATTTATAATATTAGATAGGATTAGGATTGTTTTAAATGTGTGGATGTCGTACGAGGCGACTAAGAGACACACAGTCTAGGCAGCTCAAAGACTAGCATTCCCGAGGAGGGTTAACGTCAGGCAGGCGACCGGTTGTAAAATCGCAGCCGAATCTTCCATCTAAAGTTCTTTTTACCTGAGCCCTGGTTCCCCGGCATCACAACCCCGAAAGCAAACGGAAACATGCCATGTGCCTACGAGTACACCTGTACTCTGGCTGAGATGATGACAGGTTCCGATGAAGCCATCGAAGTTGCTTGGATCTGGCAAGAATTATTTTAGTAAATTCAAACAATATAGCGTTTGTATTGTGTTATTTGCCATCGACACGCAAAGAAGAAGATCTCAAATAGACTCTCGATTCTACTCCACCTTTAATACCGTTAATTGACGATAAGAAGAAAAGTCTGTGATAGCATAATTTCTCGATTGCTGCGGTCAAGTTTCTCGCGCCGCTTCTTCTCCAACTGCGCTATGGAAGGCGACAGTAGACTTGGTTTTAAGTAAATTTGACGTAAATAATTGGTGTATCATTGATAAAAGAAATATTATATATACCTTGACGACCTCGGTGGCGCAGTGGTAAAGTTCTTGCCACTGAACCGAGAGGTCCCGGGTTCGATCCCCGGTCGGGTCATGGTGGAAAATGGTCTTTTTCTGATATTTATAAAATATAGTATTGTTGAGTTAGTATCCCATAACACAAATCTCGAACTTACTTTGGGGCTAGCTCAATCTGTGTGATTTGTCCTAATATATTTAGGTATTTATTTGTTTACCTATCAATTTTATCTATGTGGTGTATAATATCCTAAGTTAAATAAAGTTGAATTTGCGTAATAGGTATTACCTTTTCTGATACTTTGAATGAATGAATGAATGAATGAATGAATGAATGAATGAATGAATGAATGAATGAATGAATGAATGAATGAATGAATGAATGAATGAATGAATGAATGAATGAATGAATGAATGAATGAATGAATGAATGAATGAATGAATGAATGAATGAATGAATGAATGAATGAATGAATGAATGAATGAATGAATGAATGAATGAATGAATGAATGAATGAATGAATGAATGAATGAATGAATGAATGAATGAATGAATGAATGAATGAATGAATGAATGAATGAATGAATGAATGAATGAATGAATGAATGAATGAATGAATGAATGAATGAATGAATGAATGAATGAATGAATGAATGAATGAATGAATGATTTCTTTATTTATATAAAAATCTTTACATCTTGTTTATACAATTGGCACCAGACTAGTCTAGAAGCCTGCCTGTGGTAGCAAAAGTTTGAATCATAAATATAATCATAATTTCAGGCCGACAAAAGCAGCTCATGCATGTAACAAGCAAAGAAAATTTTGGTTCGTTAAAAACAAGAGATAAAATTCATCAGACAATAACATAAATACAATTTGAATTAAAAAGTATAAAATCAAAAAACATAATATACTATAATAACATAATATACTTGTCTATTGACAAGAAACTTCACGTTTAATGCTGGGTGAGACGTGGCACTTCTGTTCTTTATATATTTTATTAGTTGTCGCAGGAGACATGCTCAGTCAAGCGTAGTATTGAACGGAGAATCTGTATTTATTTATATATGTATATAGTAGATAATAGTGTTAATATTCTGGTATAAAAATCGGACGGTTAATGGTTGAGGAAGTAAGGGAATACGTTCCCGGAGATGAGAGTGATTCTGTGACAAAACTACTTAAGTCGAAGAGTTTCTATATTTCTCTGTTTCAGCTATTTTCAGCTGAGTGTCAGTCTGTTCTAAAATTGTGCAATATTCAAAGTACAAAATTCTTTATTCAACGCCACACGCCTCTTTTTGAGTGTCGAGGAAAAAATGCCTGTCGGATTTTAGATAAAAATAATTAAACAAATTCGATCTCTCTCTCTACTTTTGTATAATTTATTATGGTTTAACCCGAGCGAAGCCATGACGGCACGCTAGTCATCTTTATAAACACAAACAATAACATAACTAAGCACCTTATATACACAGAGATAATAAAACATTTTATCTTTCATCCTGTTTAAATCATCAAACCAAACTTGATACAAATTGATTACTATACACAAATATAGACCAAGGTCAAATAGATAAAATTAAAACATTATTTGTGTAACTAGCTGTTGCCCACAGCTCCGCCTGCGGTAGCATAGGATTCGCATGATTTGTAGGTCAAAAGTCAAATTCAAAATTCTTTATTCAATTTAGGATGATATACATCACTTATTGACGTCAAAAAAATACTTAAACTAAGTCTACTGCCGACTTCCAAAGCGCAGGTGAAGACGAAGCGGCGCAACAAACTTCACCGCAGCCAATTGTCGGAAGACGTCAATTAACAAATGTAGGTATTACACTTAGGGTTGCCATATGGCCGGTAAATCCGTGTCTGGAGGGCTACCACGAAACATACAAACACGTAACATGTTACTAACGCGTATGATATATCTTCATCACATATCGTGTAAAATTCTTAGAATTCTATTCTTCCAAATAAATAGACCCAAATGATTCTACAAATGCGGTTATTTACAGTAGCTAGATTACTCGAGGTGCTCTGAGTAGAACATTGTAAGTTATTATTAATTCCGAATTACAATTCAAAATGATTTAATGTAACTTCGACCGCGACCTTCACGACTTAGGGTAACCAACGCCCGCCCGCTGCCTGGAAGTCCTGGGATTCCTAACGCGGGCAAATATTTATATCTGTGATCACAAATATTTATCTGCGGTTCTGGGTGTGATGTGTCCGTTTCTTTATTTGTGTCCATCGGACCCGCGACACAAGCTTAGTGCTTAGTGTGGGCGTGTGTTTGAAAATAAATATATCACTAATTAACCTCAAAAAATTTCAAACGTCTACTGCCTTCTCGAATCGCTCGTGAAAAATATGAAATGGAGCTCTAAACGTCATTAACTCATTACCACCACCCCTAACTAAATTAAACTCAAAGTACTTGCCTTTTAAAGTGGACATTTCCATTTTAATTCACGTTATTCAAATAGCCATTTTCACGACGATACGCACTCCAAACACGAATAACCAAAATTAACGCCAAAATCTTACAGAAATAACTCAAAATGTATTTCACACGAAGTGAGTCCATATTACAATAATATGTGATTGGCTTATCAGTTCTTCGCTTAATAGAGTTAGAAATGATGAGAAACGACAAAGAATGTAATTTATTCGGTAACTACCGCGAATAACGGTTTTATCCTTCTAAGTATACCTTAAACGTAACGGTGTAACGGTTATATCCTTAAAAGTATACTATTCAAATTTTATTGTTTATTTTAAATTAATCATAAAGTTTTTATTTATTACATTGCTAAGTATAGCTAACAATGAGTTGTTCCCTATGCCAATGGTCTGACAACTAAGGATGCCGAGGACCGTGCGAAGTGGACACAAAAACAAGAAAAGGGGAGCCTGGGCTCCGACACTCAATGGTTGAGGAATAAATCGGGCTCACATCTGAGAGATATAGAGTGGTTTCTAAAATAAGATTCATTTTAGCTGCAGGATATACGCCCATCTTAATACTCTCATCATGTCAAAGGATTTTCAACATTATTATATTAGCCATCATATTCACCCTATGAATGCATGCGTAATGAGAATAGGCTCATTTAAATAAAGATTTGCATACTAAAACTAAAGGATTAGGATATGGTACCGTCGAGCTGACAGATATATGTCTATCTTATATAAACATCGTGTACAATTTAATACAAAGGAATAAGTCTTAAAATTGATAAATAGTTATATTTATAACGATAAGACTTATCATCGATTCTGACATTTGACCTCGTTCAATATAAGATAACTCAGAGGATTCATACTTGAATATAAGTGGAAATAATTTCAAAAACATTGCCGCGAAAATATTTAATGATACTTAATTTTTAAAAACAATCTTATATTCGAAAATCATGAGATTTTAAATCCGCCTTATTGCCGCGAAAATATTTAATGATATTTAATTTTAAACACAATTTTATATATCTGTACACCTCTGGTAGAAAAAGTAAAAAAAAAAAGTTTTATATCCCCCTTTTTTAAGTTAAATAAATGACAAGTTTCAATAAGCTCTGAACATTATGAAGTCTATGGACAAAACGACGCTATCAGAAGATAAAGACATACCAGAAAGCGCGTTATCTGTAAAGATTATCATTCTGTAAAGGATACTGGCGTCACAAAGAAAATATAAATAGTTGAATAGCGTCTCTGTGATTTGCTTTGGGCCATAGACAATCTAGTAGACAAGAAAAATACAAACAAAAAAACATATAGAAAGGAATCTTAACTCGTCATCATCATAGTCGAATACGATCTTACCTGCTGTAAGGCCTACGCTGCGTATAAAAATCCTTATCATATCAGTTCATTTAGTTGTCACTATGTTCTTAATTAATCGAAGATATTTATGAACCAATAGCTAGAACAGAACACAATAAACTTAAATTTGAGGCATCGTGCCATGTGTGGTCCCTTTTTTCACATATTATTTTGTTCTTATATTCTACCCGTGTACCAAATTTCAGTAGATTTTGCTTGAAAGAATAACAAACATTCTCACAAACTTTCGCATTTATAATATTAGATAATATCGACATTGATTGTCCTCCACAAAAGTTAAACTCCGGCACAAACACATAAAACCATACCACTGGTACTCAATGATTTAAATAAAAATATATTGCGCGAGCCCAATCCACACAAAACGTTGAATCTTATAGGATAGGGGTTGAGGGTTAATTTTAAGAAAAATCCGAAACACGTTTTTATTGATTTATTGTAAACAACAAAAATTCAATTTTTCAAATCCCACAAACTTATATATAAAAGCTTTTCATTCCTTTCACCCCCTTAGTGGTAGAATTTCCAAAAATCCTCAGGGAACCTACTTATACCAAATATAATAATACCAAAATATCAGCTTCATACGCCCAGTAGTTTCGACTGTACGTTGTCGGTCAGTCAGTCAGTCAATCAGCCACTCAGTAACGGAAGACTTATATATATTGACAGATTGATAGATACAAATCTTAATTCTAATCCTAACTAATGTTATAAAATAGCCTTTAACTAACTAATGTTATAAAATATTTTTCCAGGATGAAAGGTACCCTATGTCCTCCGTACTTTAAATTATATGTATGCAAAATTTCAAGAAGATTGGTTGAATATATAGAGCATTTAGAGGTAACAAAACAAACCTTTTTTCACATTTATAATATTATAGTTATGATATAATTATAGGATTATAATATTATAGGGTGACATATGATAAAAATACAACCAATAGGAAGGTACTACCACCCAACAATGATGACTGGGCGAAGTTAAAGCCTTCGAGACTAATTTTGTTTAATCTAACTTGAACTGAACAATGTATAATACTATCTGCGCAACCAGTTCTGCTCCCGTGGAATGAAGACTAAAAAGTAAACTAGACTAGAAAGTAAACTAAAAAAATCTATTAATGTGAGTTTAATATTGATATCTCACCATTATCGAGTCTCGTGAAGTAATGGTTAAGGTATCGGTGGTGGTGTAATGGTTGAGACGCGCGCCTGTGGATCGAAAGGTCCCAGGTTCGAATCCTACTCGTGCCACATGAGTTTGTATACCAATCTGACTCAGATATAGTCGTTTTCATCGACCACCAATGCATTCGGTGAAGTAAAACATCGTGAGGAAACCTGCACACTGGTTGATTATCAACTCGTGTGTGAAATGAAGAAGGTAATGGTAAACTTAACTAGCTTTTGCCCGCGTGTATTAATCTGCGAAAGCGGAACAGAGAGACAGACTTACAAATTTATAATGGAGAAGGCAATGGCAAACCACTCCATTACTAATGCCAAGAAAGTTGTTGTGTGTGCTTAATCCACGTAATGACCACGAGCCTCAGCCATGAGGAATACGACTATGAAAAAAAAAATCGGGTCTCATCATTTTAGTTGTCGAGCAATGGTGAGAGAGTCGAATTGCTTTGTCTTTGCATTCATTTTCATAACGCATATTTAACAGGAAGTCAGTTTCTTTCTGGCAATATTATCAAAAAACCAAGTTAGCTAAAACGTGTTTAACGTGAAAACCTTTGAACTGGACAAATTGCTTTCTTCTCATACAAACTTTCTCACACAAGTTCGTAAGTAGTATTTTTTGTGACAAAACTTAGGGTGAGATGCACAGTCAAATTTGACGTTGCCTAACTTTGGGTATACATTGTTATGCATTTTATTGCGGTAAATAAATTCACTCATACAAAATACGCAATAAACAACAAGTTAATAATCAAACAGTGAGCAGGTTTCCTCACGATGTTTTCCTTCTCCGGAAGCAAGTTGTCGATATAAGGGATAATAATGTGATATTGTACTAGCGTGTGTATGTGTGACTAAGTAGCATGATACGAATACGAACCTTTCTACATAATACCATACTCAAGTGCCGTAAAATGCACAATTTCTCAAATAGTAACAGTTATTAAAAGCAATGTTTGTCCGCGGTCCATTAACTGCAGTTTTATGAGGAAAGTTCTAGAAAGTTGGCGGCTGGAACACCAAGCGATTGCGTTTTAGGGTACCGTAACTGAAAATATAAAAATGGAACTCTCATGGCACCACTACATTGTTCGTCTGACTCCTTTTCTCAGGAAAGTTTAGATTTATCAAGTTGATATAAAGCTAGATATTGTCAGAAGCACAACTCGCGGTAGCCTTTACTTACCTAAGCCCTGGTCATTAACTATACCTATTCCAAGTTTTATCAAATTCGGTCCAGCGGTTTTGCCGTGAAAGCGTGACAGATTTAATAAGTCCGCATAAATGGTCGTAGTATGTTTTGATTGATGATTTTTTCACAGCTTTAACGATCCTGGACCTGAGTATTCATATTCAATATTAGATATGCGAGTTCGTAATTCATGATACCAGGAATCAAAATCTACTTAAATGACAACAAGTAAGGTCTTACAAAACAAATTAAGGAGAAGATCTGAAAACTGTTAATATGTATGGTAAGTATTTATAAACAGCCAATCTTTTACATATTAAACAACAGGTATAAAACGCTAAACATTTGGGAGATAAAAAAGGTATGTGTGCGTTTAATACCAGTCGTTTAATATATAATTATGCAACGCGAAAGTTTAAAAGTAGTTAAAAGCCAATCTTGCGGAACCCTCCTCGGCCGAGTCACCCGCACTTGACCAGTTATTTATATTGCACTTTTTGTACAATTTATATTTTCTTAAGTAACATAAGCTTCTTCTTCATATTGTGGGTCATTTACTAAGATGTTTCTACTCCCTACTACATATTTTGCTTCAGGTTTGCGGCTAGTCCTGGCTGATAGGCAAACCCAAGAAGTGCTGGCTTGATATCGTCAAGGATGATATACGTGACAATGGTGTGATAACTAGGGATGCCGACGACCGTGCGAAGTGAAGAATAAAAAGTAAGAACGCGGACCCTGGGAAGCCCGCAAAACGTGCATAGAAAAAGAAATATAGAAACGATTTCGAAATGAAAAATGACCTATATTTATGAAGGTTTAGTATATCTATTCGAGTCGCTTATAGGCTTGACTTTCCTACGGACATCTACTGGCAAGTAATCGCATAGGTACACTCTAGAAATATTGTCTTAATGTTGTTAAATGGTTATATTAATCGACTTGAATAAATTCACACAAAAAATTAGTCAAAACGCTCCAGTATTTTTTGAGCGCATTCGTTACAAACATTTAAATAGACATGTATATATATATGAAATACTAACATTTCCTGGTTATAATTTTGACCTACGAGATTATAAAATGAATACTCCTGACGTATATTATTTTTATACGATTTGCTTCATATTTTGAAACATTTATAGTTTTTTTGTATGATTTTTAGATTGTATTTATTTTGTGATCAGATTATTTAACATCATGGCTATGAAGAATCTTGTGGATAAAATGAAGAAGGGTAATGTTCCCTCTGTAAGTACTTAAACCATTAATTTCATCATCGTGTCAATGATATTTCAACATCAAATAAAACTATTTATTATACACTACTAGATATTTATTTATACACTTCACTCTCATAGGATTTTTGAGATAAAATATAGCCTATAGCAATCTTAGATAATGTACCTTTCTAATTGTTAAAGAATTTTTGAAATCGGTTCAGTAGTTTCGGAGATTAACCGCCTCAAACATACAAACTCACACACTCACAAACGCTTACCTATGTATACACTTAAACCACAGTATTATGAGTGCTTCTTCTTTTTTGCGTGTCGATGACAAATCTACAACGCTTTATTGGGTGCTAAATATATTCTTGCCAGAGCCGAGCCACTTCGATGGCTTCATCGGAAGCTGACATCAAGTCAGCTCGAGTACAGGTATTTGGGCACTCGGGACAGACGAGGAGATAAGCCATCGATTGCGTGGAGAAGCCACAATCGCACATGTTCTGAGACTGGTCAAGCATACCCCACCTAGCCAGACTGTCTTTGCACCGGCTCACTTGAGAAAAATATTATTTAAGATTTGGAGATTTGTTCCTGCCTGACGTAAACCTTTTTTGGGAATGTTGTTTATATCTCTGAGAGCCATACCCCATTGTTACTTTGTATTCCGATGTTTTCCATAGGTTTTAACACTGGATGTGTGTTGACATACGTCGAAAATTCATACGATTCCTACGTTGTTCCGCGTTTGATCCGTTCACGCGCGTCAATGTGACGGAGAACGACGGTGAGCAACGGAGCTATTGGGCATGGTTCTTGGGCATGGTCCTATTCTAGGGCGGAAACCACCCACCACGAATCTGGAATAGTATATGGGATATCTACTTCTTATTCCTAAGTTCCCACAAAAGTGGAGTCGTATAATATAATACATGTTTCCAGCACTTCGACGATGACGTCATGGGAATACTTCAGAGAATAGAAGCACATCAAACTGTAATGGGAGTGCTATTTATAAAAAATGGTAATATTATGTGATTACAAGCAAAAAATTTAAAAAGCAAAAACCGGCCCGCTTTAATATCCTCGTGTTGAGCCCTTTAATTTGATACACATATTGTAGTATTCGAAAAAAAATGTTTTTCATCAATTCCAATGGCGTTTCACAGCCGCCATGTTTGTTTTAACGTCACCTATCTAAGAACACCGGGCAGCTAAGACTGTCAGCGGTTTTGGAGATATGAGGTTATAAAGAATATCACATATATACATACAAGACACGCGCGAAAAACAGTACCTTTGGTTTTGAGTTAAGACTGTATTTATATAGTGAAATATTTGGTTGATCATATGGAATAAGAAAACAATTAACTTTATCCACATTTATTGGAAAATTTTAAGTTCACACTTACTAAAATCAAATTATTGGGAAACTGCATTGAAAGTTTGAACTGTAATAGCTAGCTAGGGTTCTAGTTACAAAGCATATAATTTCAATTTTCTCACGTCGTACATGATTTAGAGAAGTTTATGATATAAAAACGTAGCCCTTTGCATGTTGCATTAAAATCAATTAAAATACCAAAATGCCAATTCTCCACCCTTTTTCCACAAAATCTCAATTATCTCAGAAAGTAGAACCTGCCCAGTGGTACCCTTTTAATTGGAACGCCACATTTATTTTTGCAGATCAAGCTCAACTAGCTACCTTGCCAGAAGCGATGTCACAGAAATTTGCACCCAGTTTGCCTAAACTGGCCACGTTGTTTAAGCACGCGGTTAATGAAATTGTAAGTACGGTATTTACGTACGTTTTATTAGTAACTTAGCTTTTGCCCGCTGGTTTTACCACTCATAATAATCATATCGAGTGTGTTATTGCTAGCACTGGTGTCAGGTGGTGACATCTGACATGACTTTTACGACTACTTACCGCCATCTAGTGTCCGGTAGTTGCATACACACTAGTGATCTAACTATGCACCAGTGTGCAAGTTTCCTCGCGATGTTTTCCTTCACCGGAAGCAAGTGGTATTTCCCAACTGTAACAGTTATTTTTCTTCCCAACTGCAACAGTGTTTTTGGGATGAAAGATACACTATGTCCTTCTCCATACTTCAAACTATATGTATGCAAAATTTCAAGAAGATTGGTTAAGCAGACAGAGCGTGAAGAGATAAAAAGCAAACAAACTTACTTTCGAATTTATAATATTACTTAGGATTAGGATACCATGTTCCCATCCTAGAATAGGACCACTCCATATCCTGTTCTGCTGATGTAATAATATTAACGTGTCTTTGTAACTTTGGCTTCCACCATAGAGTAGTAGAGCCCCGTTTTTACTCCTTCAATTCGCATAGTCTTCGGCATCCCTAGTTGTCAGACCATTGTCACGCATATCATCCTTGACGACATCAAGCCAGCATTTCTTGGGTTTGCCTTCTGCCAGTAGGGCGGGAGCGGTATACCCAGACATTTGTTAATGTAATTCACTAGTTTACGCAAGACATGGCCTCACAAAACGGGTGAACCGAAGTGATAAACTATGTAAAGGTCTCATTTCTGAATAAATGCTAATGCCAAAATCGAAGCATTTATTCAGAAATTAGACCTTCACGAGCACATTTTCACGTCAAATGTCAAATATATAGTGTTTCACAAATAGCTACAAAGTACTGGCATTTCGGAACGACCACTGCTGCTGAGAAGAAACGTCGAAAGAAACCTATTTAAACAGTGTTGGTCGGAAATTTGATTTGATTATGCCGGAAAAAAAAATTAAAAAATTAAATTATGTTATACATTAGAAAAAACATAGGTACCTAATTAATTATGCGAAAAAAACAACACCATTATTGTTTTCGCACATTTTCTTCTAATTATGACGAAGTAGGTACATGGTCAAAAAATATACTTACAAAAAACATGATTGATTGTGATCGAGGACTGATAAAAATCCATAGCCATCCACTATAAACAAAATAAACATATGTGCCATCTTAGTGGATACCAATATTATAAATGCGAAAGTCTGTTACGCTTTCACGACTAAACCGCTGGTCTGATTTTGATTAAATTTGGTATGCATGTAGTTAAAAACCCCCGTTCAAACATAGGCTATTTTTTTTACAAAAATCAATCGCCAAATTACTATAATGGAAAATTTGTATTACAATCATGTCTGTTCCGATTTCGCAGTGGACTTCGGGCGAAGCCGCGGGCAATAGCTAGTATATTATGTTCATTCTCTCTCTCTTACTATAATGTTCATTAATCATAGTGTTACTACTTTACTGTAATGTTAGTTAATCGACCTTTTCTCAAAAGTCATGGCCTACAGGATGTATTCGACGAACTATTGGCGTTCAGAATCGAAACGGAACAGTTTGAAGTGTTGGTGGCAACAGGCAGTGAATTCTATGCATGCGTCGTCAACAGGGTGAAGAAGAAGACGAAGAAGAATAAACAGAAACAAAAAAGAGGGTATTAGCGGTGAGATTTTTGTGAAATAACTTACTATTTCTTCTATACTATTATCATAAAGAGGTAAGCGTTTGTGAGTTTATAATGTTTGAGCCGGATAATCTCCAAAATTACCGCACCGATTTAAAAAAGTCTTTCACTATTAGAAAAGTACATTATCCAAGATTGTTATAGGCTATATTTTATCTCAAAAATCCCACGGGAGCGAAGCCCCGGACAACATCTAGTAATCTAATATTCTTGTTACGTTTACTTCATTATTTTTACTTTTTACAAGGTTTTAATCAGTTTCCCTGTTCCATCTGTTTGTCTGTAATCTTATTCCGCTTGTTCTATTGAGTTGAAATTTTCCATGTCTCGTTTCAGTTTCCATGACAATGGATTATTATGATGAGCATAATTGGTGCACTCAGGATCGGATCCCAACGGAGGAAGTCCTCGGTTAACTTCTTCTTAGCTTATGATTTAATGAACGTACATAATTTATTATCATTTGACCAAAGTCTCTTTAACAACAATTAGAATTAATAATAATTTCTTGTTTGCTTTTTTTAGGATATTATGACATGATTTTGTCAGTAGGTTAAAAATAAGAGAGCTATTAAAAAACACCATCCTTTTACATAACTTATTTTCACGAATAAAGATGTTTTGATTTAACTTTATTTAAGCTTGAATACGAACTCGTATATCAGCTTACAAAAACTGTAATTGGTATACTCTTTATTATACTGTGCTGATTGATAAGCTCGTCCAAAGTTTTCATACATTTTTAAAAACGAAACCATAGCGCGTTTTATTTTCGTTCAGTGCCATCTGTGAGCTGTTCAATGCACTATAATTATGATACTAACGCCACGCTAAACGCCACTGTCACATTCTTAACATTTTTTTTTTATTTGCGAAACTAAAACGTGATGTTACAAAATGGGTACCTATAATTGGCGGTTTCAAAGTACATTCCTCGTTTTTCCTTGGTATAATAAAAAGTTCACATATTAAACTAGACCATGTATAGACAAACTAGATAATATATACTTTCAATCCAATCCGTCGATATCTGTCATACACAGTTCGTACAGAATAAGTTCGTAGATTCGCTACGATCAGTGGCGACTATTTAGAGCTGGCATAATAAAAAATGTAACGTTATATTTTAACTTCATACACATGAAAAAAGTTTTAGTCAAAGTGGGTAAATAAATCCAAGTGGGTGGGAAAGTTGGAAAAATGTCATCAATTTACCGCCAAAAGTCAACTTGACACTGTATCATCTTGAAGGATCAGGGAAAATTAAAAAAAGAAATGATAAATGAGACCGAAGTATTCTGCCATAGATCATATTACATTACAGGATTATTATTTTACAGGATACTTTTCTACAGGATATTTACCGGCGAAATCATGAAGATATTGCATAACTTACTCAAAGATAAGAAAGACGAGTGGCTTGTTGAAACGGTAATTAATTTTCATCATCCATCACCCCGTGTCATCACCTTACCACAGATTATATACTACTTGGACCTTAGAACAGAGACATACTCTGACAGTTGTCAAATTATATGAAAATAATACATCTTTCTCTGTCGCTCTCATTTCGAATGTATCGTTCGTCCTCCTGGCATATTTTACTCAGTTATATTTTACAAAGAATAAATACCTACGACGAATTTGCAGAATGTTCAAGTCATAATTAACTAAACCAATAAGCTTAGATTCGATTTATTATTTTGTATTCTGACCCCGTTCATGAAACAGTTAAAACATACTTTAAGCTAAAATATGTTTTGTCACTATCGCACTTTATAAATTTGAAGTCGATAGAAAGAGACAAACATATTTGTAACATATTTGTGCTGCATTCGCATTTTAAATTTCCGCCATGGTCGGGCCAAGAATGATGACACTAAATTTTTTATGAATAATAGGGAGAGCCAATACTGAAATTATAAGCCAGATAGAGAGTAAAACGCTCTCAAATTTCCAATAAAAAGAAAATAAAAAGAATCCACCTGCTATCAGTCGGTACTTATAAAAAATAGTTAGGTAAATAATGTTGACAATGTACTTACATATCAAAATTATAGTACGTACACTTTGAAAACCAAGATATTTGCTCATTACTATAACTGCCTATTTCAGACTGCCTTGTTAAACAAGGTGAACCCGATGGTAGACAGGATCATGAATGACGATTCTGTGGGTGGAGTTATTATGACTAATAAAGAAGGTACATTTATATTTAAGTAATTCTGTTTCTCGACTTTAATTCATAGTTGTTATGAACTTCGAAAAACAGAATTGCCTATAAAAATTTGTAAGATCTTCTTCAAATTTTCTCTCAGTTACTTCCCTATAGAATCTAAGGCATTGTAACTCGGAGGAATACGATGGATGGTAACTATAGCCGAAATCGGTTAGACATATAATTATCATGTCATACACATATGTTTCAATAATTATATTTTTTTTAGGTGCACCTATTTTAACAAATACCAATTTAATGGCGGCTAACAATTATGGAGCGGCTTTGAGACGACTGGGATCATTCACTCAAGCTTCAATAAAAGATATGGTAAAGTTATAGAGAAACTATAGAAATATAACAGAGAAAGAACGTATTAGAAATACACGAGAAGAAACAGGACAGAGCAGAGAACTAATATCTTTTGTCCTTCATCGTGTGCCTGGTTTTATAACGCTCAATCTGTCGAATGAGATGGCCGGGAAGTTGTATAGAAATGTTCCATCTCATTTGGATACGCTAGCTATAATCGTATAGTCTATAATTAATTGTCTTTGCCAAACTCAAATGAGTTTTTTTTGTTGAACATAGATTAAACAGGTGACATTTTTGTGAAAATACACCATGGAATTAGTAGGCACTCCGCTTATTAAATCCATGAAATATACACAGATAGTACAAAAATATATATACACTATATCCCGCCATTGGGCAAACAAAATTAAAGTACAAAAATTCAGTACAATGTACAAGCATTATCAAATTATTTTAAAATTAATTAGTCTTATTCGTTATATTAGTCACATTTAATTTATAATAATGTTAAATTGATGTAAATAATGCCTTTGTTATTGATGAACTATTAAGTTAAAACTACTCTTGACAAACATTTTTTTCAGGATCCCTTCGATGAAGTTTTGGTTTTGAGAGTGAACACGAAAAAACTCGAGATGATGGTAGCTCCACATGCTGAATTTAGTATCATTGTCATTCAACAATTCAGGACACTCTCCAAATTAAACAAATCCATAAAGAAATAAAGTCCAATCGCACTACCATAAACTAGCGTAGTATGAGGTGTGATGCGGAACTCAGAAAACTGTTTTCTATATTCCATGGGTGTATCACATATTAGTTAATTAATTGTATGTACTGTACATTTTTATACCTACCAAATAATTATTTATTGTAATTTTATTTACAAATGTAAAAATAGAAATGTTTGAAAAATAAAAATAATGTTTTTTTTTTCTTCAACTCTGTAACACCGAAATTTTTCATCCATCTCATCTCTGCATGGCTGGCATCCCGGTTGCGTTCGGGTTGTGAAATCGCGAAGCCCGGGAACAGAATAAAAAATATTTAGAAATTTGAAGATTCGGCTGTGATTTTACAACCGGCCGCATGTCGGACCCTCATTGGGAATGTTATTGGGAATGTCAACTGCATAGGCTGCGTCCCTTAGTCGCCTCGTACGACATCCACGGGAGGATATGGAGCGGTCCTATTCTAGAATGAAACAAATTGATGGTTAAGTACTTACAGAATCCAGTCGTTGGATCCAATGCCACTGAATCCATTAGCTGGATTTGAAATAGCCAGCAAGGCTACGATTTCTGGCAACACTGAAATAAACCCACCAATAGCAGAACACCGGATGTACACAACACGCCATGTTTCAATTGTCATTGGCTGGGCTGGCTGGCGTCTGTCTCTTGTTGATTGTGCGTAGAGACCGGAGCTGCGTTTTTGATTATTGTGAATAATTTGTTATTTCCAGTGAATTTGTGTTTGCTTTGAGCTTTTGTGAACATGTCGCAACAATATGATAATAAGAATGGCTATAATACTGGTGATTTCAAACGAGAACACCAAGAAGATCAGGAGCAAGATGGCGAGGATGGAACGAAACTCAATGAAAAAGCCGGCGAATACATGCGAGAACTGCTCAGCGAAAAAATCAAACTTAACACTCAAAAGTTTCCATTATCAATAAAATTACTTGATGGAGGTTAGTACAAATATCATAGTAATTTCTTACCTATTTGATTTGGACGCTTACACTAGGTACCTATGTAGCTGTGTACCTACTCGATATTTTTGTATAGATCTCGCATGTTGTATTGATAAAAATCGGAGAAATTGCCAACATTCGCAATCTTTTAGTTCATTGACCTGAAAAAAGTGTTGCATCATTCATGGTCTTGCAAAAAAACATGGAAATCAATGAATCACCAAGTCCATGACCTGCAGCGCGTAATTGGTTACCTACCTACATGGGACATAAATTTATTGATTTTTGTATATCGTCATAAAATTAGTATGAAATTCATAGTAATAAATGTCGAACTTATCATCCATATTGTAATATGAGAAAGTCTCACTTCACAGCTAAACCACTGAATGGATTATAGGAATAAATTTCTATGAAAGCTCATATAACACATTTATAAAACAAAAAATAATTTAATTTTGCAGAGGTGACCAGAGTACAAGCGACTGGGCGGTTACCATTGAGGGATGCAAGATATTTAGATGTGTATCGTGAGAAACCAGTCAAAGTGACAGTCAAGGTTTTGGTGCCTATCAAGGAACATCCAAAGGTGAGAAAACTTGAAAATCATTTAATTTATATGGATTACAACATTTGACCCTGTAACAACTTTTCATTATTACTTCTGTGCTTCAGTTACTCAAAACTTGGATCTTGGCCTCCAACACTAGAATATTTTATTTCCATATGTGCCACTTTGTGGCCATCAGGTCTTCTACACCAATAAAATTTAATTTTTATTTTAGTTCAACTTTGTGGGCAAACTCTTGGGTCCAAAAGGCAACACAATGAAACAAATGCAGGAGGAGACTATGTGTAAAATGGCTGTTCTTGGACGGGGGTCAATGAAAGACAGGTACATAATTCACTTAAACCCACTTGCATGTTTAGTCAGATTATAACCCACAGAACGATATCGAACAATCAAATAATTTATTAGTGAAAAATAGTTATTGTAAATTGTAGTAAACCTAATCAACTTACTTTGTCTATTGAAGGGTGTCTCCTACTGTAGAATAAACTATAAACATATTTTAAAAAACTGTAAACATAAATTACATTTCCTCTTTACATATCAGTCTAAAATTAGCCAGTCAAATGTGTTTGATGATTAATTATGGGAAAAATAATTAAATAAATATATTTTGTATTGTAAATCTTAGCTTATTTTTCACAGGCAAAAGGAAGAAGAATTACGGAACTCTCTAGATCCTAAATATGCACACTTGATGGACGAGCTCCATGTAGAGATATCAGCTCTGGCACCCCCCGCAGAAGCTCATGCTAGGATTGCGTATGCCTTAGCAGAGGTGAAAAAATACCTCATCCCAGACACCAATGACATGATCAGGCAAAATCAGATGAGGGAAATTATGGACAGAGGTAAGTTAGCACTTTTTTACAAGCTTTTATTTAACTTTAATAAAATTAATATGACTAACACTAGTTGTTCTGACACTAACACTAGTTAAAAAAAATTTGTTCATCTGTTATTAAAAATAATTTGTTGCCATAATATTGCGAAGATTTGTCGTGATTTTACATTCAGCTTCTTGTCAATCTTTTCATTCCTTAGTCCTTCCTAGTTAGTTTGTTAGTGAACGATAGTTCAAAGTGACTAAGGAAGGTTCTTGAGGATACCTCTACAAGAAAGTGTGGGGCTTCATTACATTCCTCATTATGTAGAAATATTTTTTATTTAAAACCAACTGGTTTCAAAAATTTGTGTGTTCAAATAAAAAAATAATTTAAGTTTTTTAGTTCTATTATATTTCTGTGGATTTTTAAGATTTATAAGAAATTGCTTTGAAACTTATAGAATATGTTAGTGTCATATAAAAATTAAAACCCATTTTTTTATTTGAATCTGTCAGATAAAGCGATATACTGCTTGCTATGTTGAGTATGAGAGTGTTGGACTTAAAAGTCGCCTATAACACTATTATTAGCTTATAGCTTTATTGGCAGCCATCTTGAATAACAACCCCTTTTCAACCAATCAAATTATGCTGTGGTTGTCGTCGCGCAACAGTGCTACATAGTTGGCTGAGTTGTTACAATTATTATCTACTATGAAAATGTAATTATAAACGCGCACGGGTCATAAGCGCACTCACACCGCTCCCATCGGGCAAGATGAACTTCATTGAAAAGTGAGCTTTAAAGTGTAGACTAGACATACTTTACGTTGAGAGCTGAGAGTCTCCTACTTCATTGTCAATGTTAAGCATGTCTAAGGACATTTTAGTGAATTTTTAAATGAAAGTCTGCTTGCCAGAATGGGTGTGATGCCTACCTCTGTTCTATTCTATTTTCTTTCCTATTGAGAAAATCAATGAAAAATAAATAAAACCGATCGCTCTATCTAGACAGACTTGTTGACAGATTGTTGAATTCCGTGCATCACAACAGTGATATAAAACAAATTGTTACATAAAGGTCCGTCTCCAACAGAACAATTGATGTGTTTTAATTGCTAATTGTGATTAAATTTGTTTATAACGAAATTTTAATTGGATATTCAAACGCATCTATTTGATCTAGTGGAGACTGAACATTAGCCTCTCACAAAAACATATCCAAGAAGCTCTGACATTGATTCTATCTAGATTTGACTAAAACTAGCAATCATCACAGTCAACCAACTGACTTAGGACTTAAGCCACACAGCTGGTTATCGAACTCACGTCTGTTAATTGACGTTGGAGAAAAGTTTAGGAAGTTGGCAATAGACTTGGTTTTAAGTGAATTTTTGACATCAATAGTGGTGTACATATCCTAAGTTGAGTATAGAACTCCTAATTTGGCTACCTATATCCTTATTTAGAAAATTATATCTAGAATAATGATAGAATCAATGTCACAAACTTCCTAGCGTTGCACGGAAATCGATCATAAGGGTGTTAATGTGGATTTGCAACTCGCATTTCACAATCGAGCCAATTCACAGTGCGACGCAGCTGACCAATCGCATCGCGGCGTGGTATTCGTCGCGTCACAATGGCGCACTGTAATTGGTTAGCTGCGTCTCACTGCGAATCTACTTGGTGGTGAGATGTGAAGTGCCAATAACCACTAAGCAATCAGTTAGCGCACTTCATGCTCGATGTCTGTCTCAGATACACGACCGGGGCCCAACCGCATCTCATACAATACATGCACGGTGACGAAGCGATCATTCTCCTACCAAGAGCCGGTCGTTGCAGGTCCCCCGCCGCGTGCGGGCCCCGGGCCCGTGCGCCCCCGCATGGCGCCCCTGATGCCGCACCAGCGCCCCATGCCCGCCAAGACCAAGGTCATCAGCATCCTGGACAGGGCCCGCAACGCTATGGACACCAGCTACTCGTATGATGACCCCTATGCTATGCCTGAGCCGCCGGTAAGTTCATACTAACTTAATTGAAACTTACGGGAGATATATTACAATTTTATATGTAGCCGATTTAAATAACAATGTTTATTCCCGTATATATAGTACTAACTGCGCTCCCGGGCTTCGCTCTCGTGGGAATTTCGGGATAAAAGTACCCTATGTGTTATTCCACCTGTTACATTCTACCTGTGTACCAAATTTCACAACAATCGGTCTAGTTGATTTTGCATGAAAGATTAACAAACATGCATACACACATCCCCACAAACTTTCGCATTTGTAATAGTAGGATAAGAGGAGGTTTTTTTACTGTCTGTCTGTAAACATATCTAGTGGCATGAGACGGCAGAAGCAAAAATAACATGATTATTGCTTCTGCCGTCTCACGGTAAAATTTACAAACATATTGTTAAATCAATTGATACTAACATTTGGATCGTTGATCATCTAAATAAAAAAGGTTTTAATAACTAGCCCAGTCTCGCCCCCTCCTATCTCCTAATGGCAAATGTCATCAAAATGCGCCCAGTAGTTTGAGTTTATTCATTACAAACAAAAATACGAATCTTTCCTCTTTATAATATTAGTATGGATAAACCAGGTGCGCGGTCCCCCCCGCGGCGCCCCCGAGCCGGACTTCTACTACGAGCGCCACGACCGCTACTACGAGGACGACCCCTACTACAAAGAGGACAGCCGCGAGTTCAAGACGTCCGCGCGGGAAGTGGGCACCCGCCGGCCGCAGGCCCCGGGCCCGCAGCACGGCGCCCGCCACCTCGCGCGGGCGTCGCCCTACCCACGGCCCAAGTAACGGTCGGAGTTTAATGTGCGCGCGCCCGCTTGTATATTATATATAGTGGTTCACGTTGTTATCTCGGTACTGCTTGTGATAGTTACCAGATCACATCTTTATTACATTACTAGTTTTTGCCTGCAACTTCGCCCGCGTGTATTTCGTGTTATTTATGTGTCGCGATGAAACCTTTGCCACATTTTAAGTTAGACCATCCGCTATATAAACTGAATATTGCATTTAAACTCCATCAACTATGAAAGAAAGAAAAATCGTTTATTTGCTACAGTGTGAACAAAAAAACTATAAAAATCAAAACTGTTGACAAAGCAAAATTTAAAGAGCCTAGGTCACAAGGTCGGCGTTGCTTTTGTTACAAACGGTGACCACTTACCATTATGCCGCATGGCCTGCTTGGTAGTATAAAAAACTAAAGCTTTTCTTAATTTCAATTGTGAGATCAAAGTCCGAGGTGCAATGTGAACCAGTTTATAGGTTTACTCATGTTTGGTTATTAACAGTCCATTGCCTTACTAAAATCATGGTCGAGGTCGAGCCTGCGCCTGCACACCCTACGTTTTTGTCGCTTTTTCCTTTTTTTTCGAAGTTGAAAAAGATTCAAACTACAGGGTGTATAAACACCAATATAAGAAGTTATAAGAGACTGTATCTTTGATATCTACCCAATGCATAAGGCTTTCGCATAAAGGATCTCCTCTATACGAAATTTCACCTTAATATAATTAGTACAGTCTGTCCAGAAAGTGAAGAAAACGGATTTTTGACGAACTACATTTTTTTTGCCATTGTAATACCAAATATAATGGTCCCGATTGGTTGATGAACGCCCAGTGTTGCCAATCAACAGGAGACAGCGCCCTCATTTTATTTCTTACCTTTCTGAACAAACTGTACTAGAAATGACCTAGTACAACATTTAATAACTTGAAACTTAACTTCACATAAAGCATCTACATAAGTATCTTACTTATCACTTCATATGTATTGTATGTGGGTATGATTTTGTCATATCTTGTACATTAACTTAAAGATATATATATTCCTGGTAAAATTTGTGTATTTAAAAAAGTTTGGGTTATTATACAATCGCGCTGTAACATTACTTGGAAAACATATTTGATGATTTATTTTTTTTCGAATTTCTGAACATTATTCTCCTTATTTTTCCTTTGCTTTTTTCATTTTTTTCATTTTTTTTTTAATTTCAAAATAGTACTTTTCCCCTAATATACTGAATTGATATATGTTTACAGGAATGTGGGGAAGAAACGTACGCAATAAGGTGAGTGGGATAACTGGGATAAAACGCATACAAAACACAGAAAATGAAAAACATCAAAACAAATCCTCGCTCAAGACCACTCTCAAAAACGTACGTCGTAACAAGTACACAACATAAAATAGAATTAAAAAAAAACATAATTTAAATATATTTTAATGAACCAAAACTCCTAATATCGAGTTGCAGTGATTGGTAAAATTACCAAATCAAAATGTCTTTTTTTACTAAAATAATATTGAGTTATTTCTCAAACTAGATGTAGGACAAGACAAGTCGCACTTAGTAATGCATGCAGAAAACAAAACTTACTGTTAATTGCAAAAAGATTAGGACGTAATCATGTGAAAATAAGTATGTTGTGAAATGAAGTTAGGTAAAACAATATTTTTCGTTTATAAAAAAAAAAAAGATTTTTCTGTAATAAGTGTAGTCATGTTCCTTGAAAATAGTGTTAGATATAAAAACAATATTTCAACATGTTTTAATTTTAATCTTTCGTAATAAAATTATAAAAATGCACTTAGATTAAAACGAGAGACGAGACCCAAAACAACATTAAATTTGAATAAAAATGTTTCACAGGATGGTTTCGTCTTCTCTTAAAGTTCACGTTAGAACATGTTGAACTTATATTAAATAATTGTATCTCTTTGTGTGACTATGAATAAAATATCTTAAAAATAAATTAATCGATTTTGATTTTTATAGACAATTGGTTGAATAAAATCCTTTATTAATAGTATGTAAAGCTATTTTTATATAAACATGAAGTAAATTACGAATAGTTCGCAATGGAATATGCAGATGCATATTCTATATTGTAGAAATACAAGATTCTGTCCAATGTTTTTCTAAAAATCAAGGTGGCAGCCATCACTGACTTATATCACTTGCACACCCAATTAGAAGTACCTAGGTAGTTTCTCCAAAATCCAAATCCAAGATGGCTGCCCAAATTGTACAGAATAGAATTCAATAATATATTTTTTGTTTTAATATGGCATCAACTAACATCATCAACGTAAAGTTAAACTTGTTTAAATTAACAAAAAAATGTAATATAACAAAGTATCAACATAACATGTAGTTTCCAAAACAATGTATTGTTTTGTGAAATAAATTGAACAATATTTTGTCGGAGGACGGAATTAAAACGATAAATGTTCCAGAATCAAAATAAAGTATAATGTAAGTATATTTTACAATTTTAAAGATAAATCAATTTACAAGAAACAAAAATTGCAATGATTGCTAAAAGGATAAAATAAACGCAAGTGTTAAAAAAATGTACTGCACAGGCCTTATATTATATTCCAGAAGCTAATCGCTAAAATATGGAGTATTTTTAAAACTACTAGATTAAACACCCGAAGAAGGAAATACATAGGTACGAGAAATTACTAAAATTTAGATCCTAGACGTCATAAAAGTTACAGATTTATTTAAAAAAATGGATAAAAAGAAGCTGGCTGCTAAAAACTCGTTCACAAATATATAGGGTTAGTAATTAAAAAACCTCTTAAATGTTGAAAAAAGACTCCAAAAAGAGAGCTAACGTTAAAATACTTCAAATTAGAGTTTTGAAGGGAGATAATATTGTGGTCCACCTAAAATGCAGAGGATATGGTATGCTTTAAAAAATAAATAATATATTGATGGACAAAAAAGGCTGATGAACGAAGGACAGGAAGATATGGGTATGTACTTTTTTTTATTTTTTTTAGTAAATCTTGATTACACACTTATATAATTTAAAAAAAAAATTCATTATATAATTCAGTCCCTAGCGAATTTCACTAGCAAATAAGTTCTAGTTTTATATGTGTGTCTAGTTTTATATATGTGTACCTATTATTAGTGCAGTCTCAAGTTTTAAAATGGTAAGTGCGAATTGTGATAAAATCATTAAATATTTGTTTTGCATTCTTTGGTTTTATTTTACCAAATAATAACTTCCATTTTGATTGGATAGTCTGACAACTAAAGATGCAGAGGCGGACCGTGAGCTCTTCGATCCTCTACATAAGATGAGATCTGATAATAAAATATTGACAGAGAGATAATAAAATATTGGCTAATTAAAAGACTGTCATGGCAACATCTCAAACCAAGTTAAGAAATTGTACACGTATTTTATGCCTTTTACTGCGTAAGAAGTCTAACCACACATAAGATATATATTTACATCAAAAAAATAACGCGGGCTCCAGCTTTATGCGAGCGACAGAGCACGCTGCAGATCCCGTCCATTATGTTGAATTCCATTAAAGTTGAATCGTCACCAACTCCCAAATCTGAATTCTAGAGATTAGGGAACATAAGATTTTTGTAAAAACATATTTTTTCTACCATCACTACTCATTCAAAGCTTGTGTATGACAGTACTTATATAAACGTAAACCGCAATTCGCTCAGTCTCTTTCGCACGTAAGATTTGTCGCTAAACTAATACCATGGAATTAGTAGGTACTCCGTACAAAGTACTTACTAAATCCATGACTGAAACATACTCCCTGCGAGATTTTAGTGCAATTATAAGTCTGAGAATATTATGGTGTGTGAACAAGTGCATCAATACCTAGAAGTAGACGTCATTCGTATTATCATTGTTAGTCTATATATAGAGAGAACCTTATTAAATGAAACTAAAAATATGTAGTTGATTATTCTATTTATTTTTAGTGATTATTTATATACCAGGATTAAAATAAATATTTTACTTACAAAATATAACGTTCAATCTATTAGGTAATTTTATTCAAATGTTACCATCAATACGATATTTTATGATAGGTGGAGTGAAATGCAACATTTTTTAAAGGTTTGACAATGTCGTATCATAACCTGACTTTACAACTCAAAATACACTTACATACTAACAAAGCTATAATATAATCGAAATATAAATAAAAAAGCTGTAGGAAATAATTATGCAAGAGTACAAAAAAAACTGTTAAAAATATTGCGAAAACTTTCAATCTACACTCCAAAATATATTAAGCTTATGGTTATAAAAAAAGGTTTGACTTTTATAGCTAATACTCCCTTATCTGCCCTAATTGGACACTGAGCGGTGGTGTTGTGAATAGACGTATTCAAACAAAATTTTGTTCATGTGCACAACGATATGCCGGCTGTAAGTTATAAACAGTTCGCCAAAGTTCGCTTCCATTCAATGTCAAATCTTGGATAGATAATGAATATATTATTGTAACTTTGATTTTAACTTCGCTGTTTCACTTACCTAATTCTTTGACTAATTTGCCATCTCTTTTATGACAAGAAAGTGCAATATTATTGGACAAAGAATTGTATAAGTGAAATAGCACCCTTAGTGTATATTAATTCTTAAAACTAGTGCAAAGTCCTCAATTTTTGTTATTGTCAAACTAATCTGATGTGTTTTGAATAACAATGAGTATAAATTCCCGATCTGGAGCAATCAGGATTTCATGTCTTCTGCTTCGCACCCGAAGGAAGGACAGTTCATTCGTCGAATCCTGGAATGAGATAAGTATCCTACTTTATTTGCATACTGGTTCTGTTGCAAAACGTCCAGAAACTTTACCTAGAATTTGGGATGAGTTACCCAGCTAACTTTATTCACAACATGCAAGTTCTTATAATTTCTGATTCATTATTTTCATAAACAAATATTTAATCTACAACTTATATACCAATTAACCTCAAGATTCAATCTTCTGTTTCAATGTTTATAACTATGCGCGAGTGCTGTCATTGATCGAGCTCGGGAGATCGCAGGCGCAAACATGGGAATGATCCTTTAGAAAGTGATACTTTTTTAACTAGTAGTGACGAACTGAATAAGATCCATAAAGCACTGGAATGGTTCGTGGAAGGGAGAGTCTTTGCCCAATAATGGGAAATGAATGGCTATTAAAAAATTGAGTTTGATACAATTCAAAACTCAGAACAAATGTTATTTATTACTTATTCTGATAGTTTGTTGGTGTATTTCTCAAGTAACAGGTATATTATGATAGTTTGGATGTAGTTTCATTATTCTAAACACATTGTTGACATATTTTTACTAAATATATAACCCACAGAATGAAAACTTGGAGTGATATTTCATTATAAACATAGGTATTGTGGATTTTTAAAAGTTCCTCATTGCAATAAACATCCTTGGAAAGCAAGTGGGAGTGGAAGAAATATGGAAGCTGAAAATGCTGTAGTTACTATGATTCGGAGTGTCATTTCTAATGACTACTTGCCCACAGCTTGTAGCAAGAACCGACAAACTTTAAACCAGTGTGCAGTTTTCATAATGTTTTCTTTTATAGGAAGCAAGTGATGGTCTATGGTACATTAGATTGGATTTTTGACTTGTGGTCCTGCACATTTTGTTCCACTGTTACTTGTGGTCCCACTAATCTAAAACTAGGGTTTGTGGTCCCAATACTGGGACTACTACTCTACGTATTAGTTGTGTTCCACTACCGAGTGGGTCTGCTAGTCATAGACATAATGTAGGTGGTAAAATAAGATTCGAACCTGGGACCTTTTGGTCAGTTAAGACAGGTTTAACCACTAGCTCACCATACATAAACATGATACCTACTATATATAGAAGAAAACCAGAAAAAAAAATTGGTGAGATAAAAACAGGAGTGTCTTTTAAAATAACTTAAATGCTAACCCTATGCTATATGGGTGAGAAAAAGGTATTGATGGTATTAGTAGGATTTTTAAATAATTACCATTTCTCTCACAACATTCTTTGCTTTTTCTGTCAATTGTCCAATCAAACCAGCATACAGTACAGAAGTGGCATTGTCCAAGGAGCTTTTTATTGGTATGCCTGAAAACAAAAGTATTCACATTAAAATCCAAACTATAATAGGTTTTATAAATGCGAATGTTAACTTATTATGTTATGTACTCGAACTTATTGAAATTTCACATAAAAGTAGTACGGAAGACCTGTTTTTACTTTTATGACTTGCCCTATGGCAAGTTAAGTACTTACCTATCACACGCAAGATTTATTCATACTGGAAAACTGTTCAACGGGGAAACCTAGCCGACGCGGCCAAAAGCTAGTTTATTAGATGAAAATAGGTCAGGGGAAACGGTATTTAATATTGATTTTTAACGGGTATCCATGGAAAAATCGACCAAACCTTCATGATTGACTATCACTACACCCATAACACCTTTGTGGGCCTGGATTCTCTTGATGGTGTCTTCTACTTCAGTCGCCTGCAATACAAACCAGAAGATAAATTTGCTAACACCTTGTAAATAACAGGAATACACGTATTATTTTGATATTTACCATTATTTAGATTTTTTCAACGAACGAACAAAACAGACGTCAACTGGCGATGACAAATCTTTATCATAGAGAATAATAGAACAGTGTTGACATCTTTTATTCCACCTTTCCAGTTTCTTTTGTTTATCTATGATCTATCAATAAATACACAGGAGGGTAAGGTGAAGCATCTTATTATATAAACCAGGGACCTATGAGGTGACTAAAGGATAAAAAATCTTGACAATAGAGTTTCCCAAATAGGTTGTTGAGCAAATCCATATCAGATCCCGGGTTTCTAGGCATTACAGCCAAAAAAGGAACCAGGAACACGCTCAAATGAGAGAGAGACATGTCATGGTCACAGATATGGTGAAAGAGTAATGAAACGCTTTATTTGTTTAAATTTTAAAGCTTGTGCAAGTGATCTTAGAACTGGTGTAAATATGTTTACTTGGTACTAAAATTGGTTATTAAAATTAATAGGGAGTATTACTGCACATTTATCCCGCCAGAGTACAGCACTGTATGTTAGGTTCACAAAAGCTTTGCCGCCTTTTGCTATGTCGATTAAAACGTTTATTTTAAAGTACTTTATTAACCCTTTCATTATGTAAGCATTCGTTTGTGAAAATATACAACAATGTAGTAATATTCGGGTGCCGAAATATTGGGAAAAATAGTTTTCCATAAGATAAAAAGCTTCGAAAACTATGGGATACGCTCACGCTGTAAAATTTTCGGGCCAGTAAACGGTCAAAAAAAGCTCTGAACACTTCTCACGTGAAGACTTATTAAAATATAGACGTCGGGGTCACCACTGTAGCGGGAGCTAGGTGATTATGCTCGACCGCCACAAAGGGAAGATCTTCCCGCCAGGCTAGGTGTTGCGCCTGGGGAACCGCACGGCTCCGACGGTGTCATGTCGGAGGTTGTATTTATGCTTCCAATCGAAAACGCACTGTCTGCGCGATCTAGGCTTGTTAGCTATCCATAGTGAGTCGACCGTCGTGCCATCCGTTCGTAGTGTCCTGGATCACTTGTGTGGTTGGTTATTCATTGCGTTTGGCCGGCTTTTTACATCTGCGCCGTTGTGCATGTGGCGTGGTAGAGATGTCGCCACAACTTCATACAGATCTTCAGTCAAAATCAAGTTTATATCAGTTTATGACTAAATAATGCAGAACATAACCTAAAATAGTGTTATTCGTTTCAGGATAATCCACTAAATCCTTCCTTTTTCTTTTAAACTCGCACTACGATTGCGTAGAAGGTATTTTTGGTCATAAATCTGCAACAATATTGAAAATTGGCACTTTTTGCCTCCGTTGGCAATGTTTATGTACCTTTGTTGTACCAGTAGCGCCATCTGCGCTGAGCTTTGCGTATAAGCTCTATTACCCGATATTAAAGGAACATTTAGAATGTTGTCCACACTGAAGCGAAAGTCTTAGACAATTGCATAATTGTCAATATCAAAATATGACAATGACAAATTGATGTCAATAATTGAAATGAAAATATTGTTCAGAAATGAATGTTTAGAAAGTAAAAGTAGGAATAAATAAATTGTAGTATTACATACATACTGTATTTTAATTAGATATAATTATTTTCCCTAAATAAATTAAAATAAGTTACCTAGTTTTCGTAATAAAAATAAAGTTGCTTCAGTTGTTGAACGAAAACGTCACCTTTACCTTCCAGCACTCAATCAACCAACCAGCCAGTTTTTTTAGCGGAGATGCATAGTAAACGATGATTTCATGGGAGTAATTATATAAAAACAGTAGATACTTTTCATTGAATGTAACGTTAAGGAAAATGTGTATTTTCTGAAAGGACAATGAACGATAGCGGCGCCGAATGTTCAGAGGCCCTTGACCCGCGAGTTCAGGTGAATAAAATCAATATTTTTAATGTTAAGTTTTGATGGTTACGGGCTACGGTGGTGATGCGGGATATGATGATATCAGCAGCAATACAATGCTTGTGATTTTATTGTAATCTTTTTTTATTGACAATACTGGCCACTTATTGTTCTGTGGGCATACCTACAGTTCAAAAGTTTTCTTTATTTTTAATTCAAATTGTTACAGAATAATTTCATTTGTTTTCTTTTTTCATACAAATTAATGTAATTGTATGAAATACTGATATTCATAGTACCTAAATCATAATAATATTTTTTTTTATCAGATTGAATTGGAACGCCTAAACACAGCAACAGATGAGATCAATCGACTTGAAGTAGAATTGGACGAGGCCCGCTTGGCCTTCCGCCGCCTGCTCGCCGAGGGACACCTTAGAATCCAGCAATTGACTAAAAAACTTGGTACTAGTGTCCATAAGGCCCGGCCTTACTATGAAGCGAGATTTAGAGCTAATATTGTAAGTATTTAGTATGATTAATGTGATTTCTATTCAATAAACATACACTTCCCATCGGGTAGATTGTCTGTGAAGTATTTTAATTATTGAAGCTTCATAGGGTGCTAGAACTGAAAAGCTCTGATTGCAATTAAAAAATAAAATACAATAATACCAACCTCCAATGTTTTTCTATAAATATTTAAATAATATATTTTCCACCTCAGTGCACCTTTTGTCAAAGCCCTCCTGCAACAGCCTCTGTTGATCTGTGTCCAAAGTCTAGTTTATTTAGGTCCTAACATTAGACAATTTTTGATTTTATTAAATGTTTTCTGTTCGTTTGTTCATCTATGCTTTCATTCATCTTCAAAAACAAAATGTAAAAGTTACTTAATTGTCTTATTAAAAATTCTTAATTTGTTGTGTTGTGAAGTGTCCCTGCTTTCTTTCTTCAATAATGAATAGTAAATAATAAATAAACTTAAGTAATAAATAAAATTCTATTCTACTTAATAACAATAGATACATATATATTAAGTGTAACATCAAAAAAGTACTTAAACATGTTTTTAACTGTGCCAATAGGATCATGTTATCTTTATTCATTTATTTATTTTACACAAAATAGCAGTGTAAATATAATACACAAATCTTTAACTTGTACTTATATATCTGCTCATATAGATACAGGCTTATGAAATGATAATAATCAAAAAAATACATATTTTCAGACGTCTCAAGAACTGCAAGTGGCAACGGTCGCCTATGACAAAGCGAACAGCGCTCACGCAGCGGCGAGAGAGATGGTGTACCTGGCGGAGCAGGGGCTGGCGCGGCTGGGTGAGGGCTCGGAGGGCGGCGTCACGCTCGACCCCGCCTGGCAGGAGATGCTCAACCATGCCACTCATAGAGTTAACCAGGTTATTATTTGTTAATTAATTTATGTAATCAATATTTTGTAACACAAATTCAAAGGTAGTAAGTAGATTTTTAAAAGTGACAAAAGTGAAGAGTGTGAATGTGTATAGACCTCGAAAAACATACCATAACTAGAATGCTGATCTTCTTTGTAAACAATGCGTACACGATATGGGAAAAAGAGACAGCATGTAGACATTAGTAATATGCTACTTCATTGTATGTTTCGTGGTAGGCATTCAGTTTACTAGTGTGCCATGCGACTACTATGGTCGGATCACTAAATGGTGGTAGATAGTCGTAAAAGTTACGTCAGATGCATTTACCTTGCCTTGTTTCGTGTTTTGGAAGAAGAAACAAATGTATGTATGTATTCTGTTTGACGGAAAGGTTTACTGTCAGACAATGCTTTTGGCATTAAGTCTGTCTATTGTACGTTGTGCAATATAGCTTAAGGCGATTACTCCCAGTACATTAGCGCCGCGTCACATTTTTAATAATTTCTTAGCGAAAATTAAAAAAATATATAAATAATTTTAGTAGAAAGTATTATATTTTTCCATTTGATAACATAATCACAGTTGACAAAATCGAAAACGGTGGCCACAAAATTAATTTTCGCTAAGCAATAAAATAAGAAAGCCTTGACGAAACAAAGCAATGTGCAGGCGGAGATGGAGCGCGCGCACGCTCGCGCGTCGCAGCGCGCGCGCGCGCTCGCGCACGAAGCCGCGGCCGCGCGCGCGCTGCAGCTGCAGGCCGCGCTCAAGCGACACATCGCCAAGTCCAGGTTCACACTTTTCCACAACACAAGAAGAATAATCGATAGAGATTCATTCTATCCTGTTTGCTTTCCTGCTTGCCCCCTCATTTACTAGAAATTTATTTCTAAGAATGAACTTCTAGTCTTTTCCGTAAGTGGGTGTTTCTACGAGCGTTTCGATCGCTGCGGCTGCGCTGTCATTACGATCTGTAAATTTTTCCAAGGGAATAGGTAGGTAAAGGAATCATTTCCAAAATCAATCATTCGTTTTACGCTCTTAGATTCATCATGATCATTCATCATCATTCTTACAGATAAATTTCTAGTAAATGAGAGGGCAAACGGGAAAAAATTAATCGCTATCGATTATTCCTATTGTCCCCTGTATATCTGTCCCTGATTCGACTTAAAATAGGATATATTTCTTACTGTACATATTGTAGTGTAAATTTACACAACTTAGACATTAGTTATGTTCTACTATCTTTTACTTAACACCTAGCATTGTTTCTACTATCATAGTTTTTAAGAATTTATTGCATATTTTTATTAGTAACTTGCTTTATTAAAAAAATATATCGAAACTAGTGTCCGATAAAAAATATGAATTGGAAAAAGTGATGTTTGCCTGCACCTTCAGCTCCAATATTTTCTTACAAAGAAATAACATTTTATATCTTTCACTTTAGAGACTTATTGATGCAAACAACCAATTTCAATGGACTTAAATTTGGGCTGAATTGAAGATAATAACGGTAATTTTTGTCCTTCAAGTCTTACTAATAGAACTGATTGATAGAACTATACGGACAGAAGGATTTTAAGACCAATACCAATGACAATATTCGGTCAGACACTAATCCAAACAATTTAATCTTAACCTTACTTGATAGAAATAGAATATTTTTTTTAACTTTCACCTTTAATTTTTAAACAATGTCGCTGTAACACGCTACGTAATGTCCTAGTTGTAATAAAAATTTAATTAAATTAAAAAAAAACCACGTTGCTCGCATTATTTTATTGAATAGAAATTACCTAATGATGGTTTCCAAACGGCTATAAACATATTTTCCAATAATAGCTAAGAAAACGCGCGATTTAATTATCCTTAAAAAAAAATACTATATCAAAATCGGTTTCGCCGTTTAGCTCCTATGATTGCTCACGGCTCCCCCCTCCTTCTATCGTCGGGGGTTAAAAAAGGCATGTATTTGTACATTATTTAAGTACAGTCAACAGCACATCAACCTACCCAAATTCATTGCAAACCCTTCGCTATTACCGCGCTATAGAGGTCCATGCAGGGTGCTGTTGACTGAACCTAAATTTAGATTTTTTTTATTGTTATATTGCATTCAGACTATGTAGACACACAAATGAATAGAATGAATTAACATTTTGCTTGTGTTTTTTGAAAATAATTAATGCTTATTTATCAGACCTTGCAATATAAGACTGCACACAAGACCGCTTCCTGTCAGACTTCGCACCCTACCGCCTGACCCCACTTTTGGTACTTATAATTTTTTTTTCTATGCATGTCTTCTATTCTTGGAAAGTAGTGCGTGTTTTAGCTTTGTAGTTACTGCGTAATCGATAATTATTTTTCTTTTTTTGTTTGTTGTTTGACACCGAAATAACTTCTGAAAAACCATACACAAAAACTGTTGACGTCAATTAAAATTGTGCGGATTTGCATTTCACTTCTCACTATCAGCAGATTACGTCTGTAGCGAAACAATCACAATGCGGTGTGGTTGACGTTACGTCACAATGGCGCACTGTGATTGGTTAGCTGCGTTTCACTGCGAATCGACTCGATGGTGAGATATTATTACTAATTAGCATAATATCCCACAGATTATGCTGATCCCGCCCTTAATATAGTAGTTCATATACTTCCATGGATATCATACAGGGCGACCAACCGGAAGCCTTAACAGCTGAATTAACTTTTTTTTTTTATTAAAAGCAACAACAGCATTCCCAAAGAGGGTTGACGTCAGGCAGACGTCCGGTCGCCAAATGTTCAATATGTTCCAAATTGAAATTTACACTTGGACGTGGGCGTTGCAGTCGAGAATGAAACCGGGACCAGTAGAGACATTAGAGATTTCCAATGAGAGGGAGAACTATAAGAGTTACGACTTCTTTCACGGACGTTAGCGTCGACGAGACACGTTTAATTGTTATAACGTCTGTAGACGTAAAGTGTCCTGCAAAGGTTAAAATTAAACACATTAATATAAGTTCATAATCACGGAATGAACAAAAACATCCAAACATTCTCACCTAAAAAACAACAAAATAGTAGAATAATAACTGGTCCTTCGAGCCGGACAGCTAACCAGCAACACTTACAGGCCGTACTTCGAGGAGAAGGCTCGCATCAACTCCGCGCTGGAACACCAGAAGGCGAGGATACAAAGCCTGGAGGAGCAAGTTGCGGAGGTGAAGCAGCAGTATTCCTCAGCGTTGAGGAACTTGGAGAGAATATCTGATGAGATTCACAAGCACCGGTCGAGGAGACAGTCCGCGAGGAATGGTGAGATTGTATAATTAAGCAGTTTCGTTTCAACATATAAAAAAAAATGTTTTTTCCCGCGACTCCGCCCGCGTTAAGCGTTTTTCATACAAACTTTCACATCACACTTAATGGTCTTAGGGGGTAGAGATTAAAAAAAAATCAATACCCATAGATAAAATATATATATTTCTTTTATTTATGTGCATACCATCAAAATCGGCACAGCGGTTTAGCCATAAAAGCGTAACAGAAAGATAGCTTTTTCGAATTTATAATTATTATGTATGGAAGTATGTAATTATTATGTATAGAGAATATGTTACGGCTTAACACCAAAGTATGGCTACAAATAGATCAGCCGATCTCAGATTGTTATGCCTAAATATACTTCAGCTATTGGCATTTAAAAGTTTGCAAATTAATTTAGCGTACCTTGAGCTCCGACGATTTACAGCTGCGGAAGTAACCGGGAATGCATTCAGATGTGATGTAAAAAAATCTAATATTAGATTTTAGTATCAATCATTTTATTTACTTTGTATAGAAGACTGCATCGTAATATAATTTACCTCACAAAACCCAACACATTATTATTATAATTTCCTCATTACCAACCCCCAAAACTTTACAATAGGCACAGCAACCCCAACAGATATCGCGTCAACTATAACTGACACGGCCAGCGACACAAACACGACGACCAGCGACAAGATAGAGGAGTTGTGCGACCATAGTGTAGACGCGAGCGTCAGAGAGTGGCTGAGAAGGACGGCGGATGCAAATCGATCCGGAAATGATAATGACACGTGGACGGAAATCGATTTGGATTACTCGAGTCCGGAAGAAGTGAGTTAATATCTTACAAGTATGACATACTAGAATTTCGGGATAAAAAGTATCCTATATGTTATTCCAGGTTATATGCTACCAATTTTCATCAAAATCCGTCCAGTAGATTTAGCGTGGAAGAGTAACAAACATACACCCACACATCCTCACAAACTTTCGCATTTATCCGAAATCCGATATCAGATATCCGAAATCAATCGAAAATATACTCTATTCTAATGCAAATAATACTGAAATGAGCAACATAATAATTATTAGTAATTATATCTTAAAATTCTGTTATATAGGTATCTGACATCAATCGAAAATAGACTTTATGCTAATAAAAATAATGCTGAAATTAGCATCACACATCACACTATAAAACAATACAATATTACAATGTTTTTCTTTCCGCGCATAGATTTAATTTAAATTATATTTAATTAAATTCCTCGCCTCCTCAATCTAGTCTGATGGAAAGCAAATATAAGGTCAAGGTTGTTACACGTAAGCTCAAATAATGCCTTATTTTAGCCTTCAAGATACCGCGGCGAATATAATTTACTATTTGTTAACGTTTTCAGGTGAGCTTCGAGAAATGCTCCCTTCGTCCACGATCATCCCCCGACAAATCGCCCTCCAGCCCAATGGAGTCCAAAGTCTCCGCTGCATCCCCCAGGCGGATCATAAGAAATGTGGATAGAAATGCGTGTTTGAGGGCAGAACTGGAGAAGGGGAGAAGACAGAGCTTGGACGCCATATTGCATGACACAGGGGAGAAAATGAAAGAGATGTTTCAAGGTAAGATTTTTGGAGTTACAATGTTGTAGAATAGTCTTTTATTTATTAATTTAATTAAACATTTTCTCCAGTTTTTATTCAAAATAAAATTCATTGGAGAAAAGTATCCGATGAAGTTGAGTCCGCTTCTTCACCTGCGCTTTAGAAGTCGGCTTAGTTTCGAATACATTTTGACGTCAATAAGTGATGTATATCATATGCACTGTTATATACCATTCTTAATTTGGATTTGTGAAAGTTCAAAAGTGAGTCTCATTGTTAAGAGCATTATCTAATAGTCAACTATTGTCAGTCTTTGTGATGGAACAAATGTATACAAATTTTCGGATTTTTCGGGATTAAAAGTATACTATCTATTATTCCAGGTTATATTCTACCCGTATACATTACAATCCGTCCAGTAGATTTCGCGCGAAAGAGTAATAAACACACACATACATCCACACAAACTTTCGCATTTATAATGCCGGCTCCACACAACAGTTTGCCAAACATTGGCAGATACATTGCTGGTAAATAAAAGCACTCGTACTAACAACGCAATGTTCACGCATACGCGTCGGCATGTGTCCGAGTTGGGATAGTATTAGACCGGCTACACACGCTCCGATTTAAGGGGCTACAGAAAGGGGTCTAAAAGAAAGAGATGTAGGATGACCGTTCTTTTCTATTAGATACGTGCATTTCCTTCTTTAGACCTCAGATTGCCCTTGCGGCAGGTGTGTGAGTAGCCTGCCTTAGGAGAATCAGAATGGGTTTGCACCGTTAGGTCTGTCTCTGTTCGGCGAGCGACGCGGGTCTGTGTCGGCGCCGCGCAGCCCGCGCGCGCGGCGCCGCGAGGACGAGCGCCACTCCGACACCGACAGCCTCGCCAGGTAACATTACGGTTCATCGCAAATATCACTATTTCATTGAGCAATCCCACATCGGGCGATACCGACCACCCGATCACCTTGAATTTCATTTTCCCGTCCACACGACACAAATTGATCGACAATCTAATCAAATTAGGACCTGTGGAAGGGGTTATACTCTAGCTAGACCCGCGGTGTTAACAGAGTTTATACTATAATTACTTACATTTTCATACACAGTAGCTCCACACTGGAGGTCCCGGGTTCGATCCCCGGTCAGGTCAAAATGGAAAATTTCCGCCATTGATTAACTGACTTTTGACCAAATCATACAGAAACCTTGACCAAATCAAGATAAAAAGTACCCTATGTGTTAATCCAAGGTATCAGTTACCTCAATACAAAATTGATTCCATTTTTATACTGACCCCGATCTTCGTGACATCACAGTCACGAATTAATTCCGAACACATAGAAATGAGTGAGAGAGAGAGACAAGTAATGAAGGCTGCCGAATTGAATTTACAAGTTTGAATTTCAATTTTGATACCTCTGAGCGTTCATAAGAAAAAGGATCTGGACAGTGTGGAAACGAAATAATCCTATAAAAGGATCCGTGTTCACCTTTTAAAGTAAGCAAACCTAAAGTAATGTCATGTAAAGACAATACAATACAACCTACAAACAAATTAATACTTTACAGCGTGGAAATGCTGACCGACGATCAAATAGCATCTCTAATGCTGGACGCGCAACTCGAAGCTGTGTGCGAGCGGCTGGCCGGCGTCGCGAGGCAACCCAGGTCTCCGCAATCACCCGAAGCTAGATTTTGAACCTTAACCATCGGTAATAAGATCCAAAGTCGTGTGAAAATCGCAGCGTTGTCTTAAAAGCTAAGTTATACAGGTTTTTTTAGATTCAAAACCAGTGTTTTAGTCATAAAAATGCTACACAGTCGAAAAAGTTCAAACTTATAATAAATTCGAACCATATTTTCATTCAAATTAATTGTGATGGCTAACATTTATGTTGAAAACTTTTCTTAGTTTTCCATAACGATTAAACTATATATGTACATATTCACAAAAATATTACCGTAAAAATATGCTATTATATAATAATAATATATAAATATATATAACACGTAAATTTACATGAAGAACATTCTTGTTCATTATGACACGTCATGACGCTGACCCGTATGATCAAATAATTAAACTAAGAAAATACATTCACCATTAGTCAGTCGCATAATCGTTATATGACTATTAAAAAACTTAAAATATAATTATTTTTTAAACATTATCTTTCTATCTGTTGACCACTATACAAATAAATAATGGTGTGGTCAAATGGTGAATGCAAAATGGCCAGCTCGTATGTTCATATGTGACTTTCCATGGTTCAAGTTACTTTATAAATAAATAAATATATTAGGACAAATCACACAGATTGAGCTGGCCCCAAAGTAAGTTCGAGACTTGTGTAATGGGATACTAACTCAACGATACTATATTTTATAACAAATACATATGTAGATAAACATCCAAGACTCGGGCCAATCAGAAACAGATCATTTTCCATTACGACCCGGGGATCGAACCCGGAACCTTTCGGTCCAGTGGCAAGAACTTTACCACTGCGCCACCGAGGTCGTCAATCGTGTTTATAGACGGATTGTTTATATTTTTAATCGGAATATTAGTTTTTTAAACAGATTACAGAAACATGCGCAACTAAAACTCGACCATAACATACTTTTACGAATGGAACGTCACATTATTGTGAATAACTCGAAATCCTAGGGCGAAAAGTACGGGTTTTCACTTCTTACTATCGAGTCGATTCGAAGTGAGACGCAGCGAACGAATCGCATTGCGGCGTAATTGTCGTTAGGTCACAATGGCGCACTGTGATTGGTTAGCTGTGTCTCATTGCGAATCGCACTACGCATACATGCGTATCTATGACGTAATAGTACATTGAAATCTAGATTATAGAAGAAAAGAGCACGGAGTTGTTTACTCTCTAATTAGTAAGAATATCATAGTAATTAATTGATATGTGATACAAGCTCTTACGAACATGCGTTTTAGGATATAGAATTGTGTGACAAGTCTCAAGGCAATCAAAAATTAACCAAAGACTTCGCATTTAATTTGGCTGATTAAATTAATGTAGAATAGATAATTGTGTTGTAACTAAAATAAAAATAATTTAATTAATACATAATTATCGAAAATTATAAAATGCTGAAATAAAGTGTTAATCCATTTATTCAATAACAAAATACATAATATATAAAATTAATAGCCATATTTACTTTTTAACGGCTCGAACGCTTTTTATTTATTTTTTTTCTTTTATGTCAATAAATAACTTTTTTTATTTTATACCCGTTTCGCGTGCAGACAGATATTATAAAAGTTTTGGCGCACTAATATACTTGAAAGTCTAATATATAAATAACTAGATGTTGCCCGGGGCTTCGCTCCCGTGGGATTTTTTTATATAAAGTATAATCTATAGCAATCTTGGAAAATGTACCTTTCTAATGCTGGGAGAATTTTTGATATCGGTTCTGTAGTTTCTGAGTTTACCCGCCTCAAACATACAAACTCACAAAGTCTCAAACTCACAAACGCTTACCTCTTTATAATAATAGTGTAGATAAATTATTTCGTTTTATAAAATAGACTAGATCCTGTTCTTTCCTTATCGTGAAACGGAACGTCGCCTTGCTTCTAGTGCATATACATAAATATATTGATATAATATTTAAATAAACAAGGGAATGTGGTACAATATAGCGTGTCAAAGAAGAAAATATTTTTGCCATGGGTTTTAATGGAAAATCATAATAATACATTCCATAGTCATAAAAAAAATAGTATTCATATTTGTTGTTTGAGAAATACGATAATAATTGCCTTTCTATAATCATAAGGTTCATTTTAGATTTATTTATTACATTTAAATTATTAATTTCAAGGTTTATTTTATTGTAGTTTTTATAGCGGTGTGCTAGTAGTATTTTTTAGCAAAAATTTTTTTTTTAGTCGAAATAAATTTAGTTTTAATTTCCTTATTGTTATATTATATTTTCTTAAAAAATAATACAAGTTTAGACCCAGAAAAAATGATTTATTTAATTTAAGTAATTTTAAATTGAATTTTATTTTCAAAGTCAAATTTTCAAAATCTGTAGAGCGTCAACACAGCCTTTTAAAAATACTTATGACTCATTACACATAAATTATAAATCATTCTCTATTATAATAGTAAGTTAGAAAACGCAAGCCTAAAATAAGATAAGAAACAATATCTTTACTGTGAATCGGATTAAAAATTATGTAATATCGTCAAATGTTGGCTTAAAACACCATCAAACAATATTTTGGTAACATATCAATCAAGATATATATTTTCACTACAGTCGTATTATGTAAGGTCAATTTAATGGTATTATATTCCTAGCGGGAATACAAGTTGTTATATAGAAAGTGTTGCAATATTGCTATTTCGTTCGCCATGTAACTCAAAAACAATAATTATCATGGCCCATTTTTCTTATCCATCCGTGGGAAAGGCTAGTGCCCCAGCAGTGGGGACAGCTGACGAGATGAGATTAAGAAAAAAACAGGAATAGGGTGTAATCTGTATATATATATATATATATACAGATTATTTAATTCTAATTTTGTCCTAATTTTGAAAAATCGATTTTATTGCTTTTTGTAAGATGTCTCAACGCATTACGTTAACATTTTATAATTATAAAAATATATCTATTATTATTTTATGTGATTTCAAATGAAATGGTTGAACTAAGAAATAGATTTTGTGATTGTTATAATTAGCCATGCGCTTTTTAGATGTTATGACTTAGATTACATTTTAGGCAAATCAAATTGTATGCAATAAGATTTGATAATAAAATTGTTTTAGCTAGGTTTATAACGTAGGTAATGCCTAAACTTGCCTACAATTATAGCATTTTGCCTGTAAGATCAAAATTTAGACAGCTAGATCTCTGTGTAATTTGTACAGAAATATAATTTATCTTCTCTAGATATGTAGAATGTCTATTGGTGATTTTGTCTTTGTCACAATCGGAGTACAAGTTATATTGATATCATGTCTATGTATAAAACAATTTTTAGATTTTTTTTATGTGTGTGAATGTGACGTATTTACTTTTTATTCAATTTCTACTCAGTATTATAAAATTGAAACGTGAGCCATAATAGTGAGTGAGCGAAATTCCCGCCAGTGATAATATATAAATTTATATAGTAAATATATTATTAGTTTATACTGATAAATATTTGTATGGGACGGTTATTCTACAATAATATGTATATTTTTATAACTTCACAAATTATTTGCAATACGCTTCTGTGATTATCGGATTGTTTTTATACTTTTTTTTTATTTAGCGAAACAAATAAGAAAATTTTTATTTTGGTGTCCGTTTTCCGGTTCTGCTTGTACTTTTTTGATTCCGAATAATCTCGTGTATTTTTTTTTGTCTTCCATTATTTATATTACACCGTTATTGTTATTAAAGATCTATCAATTTAGTATTACTGTTAACTATTCATTGGATATGGTATTATGTTATGCGTCTATTTTGTGGGGGTAAAAAAGTCATGTCGCCACCATTATCGTAAGTAGAACTTTTTTTTTTCAGATGACTAAATTGAGTGAACAGATAAATACAGTTTACTTAACGCAGTGGCTATAAACTAAAACTTCACGGGTTGTTATAATTGAGACAAAAAGGTTCAATGTAATATCAAATGCATGGAAAAATTTACGGACACTGGGCTCCGACGCTCAAAGGCGACGGACGAAAGGCTTTCTTACTATATTTGAATATCTCCATACTATTCCATACATGCATTACTGTGACCAGCCACATCACGTCACGTGACATGATTATAAATTTACCATGGATTTAGTAAGATGAAATTTACTGTTATTGAAAGAACCTTTGCGCGATAACACTGCCACAGAATTATAAGTTCTGTGGTAAAACATTTATTATATTACTCAACCGATTTACCCAAAATAGGCATAACCTAATATTCGTCCATCTGACAAACGTTTAGTTGTAAGCAGTAAATGATATTAGACAATGCTTTCTGCAATAAATACGCTTATAAATGTTATTGTAACCGCACAACGCGTGTTTTGTGACGTCAATACTCTACTGTGAAAAATATAGTATAGAATATGTGCTAGCACTACACTTACAAACATAAAATATAGTATTTTTACGAGCATATGTCATACAGCTTAATCACTCGGGTGTATCCAAGGATTTGTTTTATATATTCTTGCCCTTAACCCTCATTGAGATAATGTTCGCGACGCGATGCGCTACGATACGAGGTCGCGTTGTAGATCTACTGATCTATATATAACTATCTATAAACTAATCAATGAGGACAATGACTTAGAGTAGTTATTATAATTTTATAGTTTTCTATACAAAATTTTGACTGTGTTAACCCTCGTGCGCACGGGCGTAAAAAATATTGCCTCAAGTTTAATATGTCACATAAATGACATTTGCCATTCAACCTAGTGTGCTCAAAATGCAATAAAGAAGTCTTGCCATCTCAAACGGATACTCTATTACCAGGTATTTTTAATGCGTCCTTGCGAACGAGGTCTTAGATTTCTTTTCCCACTTTCATGACAAAAACAATACGAAACACCAAGTACATAATATAATAAGCAAAAGTTGTTTAATAATTAAGTCGAAGTACGCAAAAGAAAACCTCTGTATGTCACAATTTTTCTAAAGTATTCTTTAGCATTTATAATAAAATAAAGGCACCTTAGTGAAAATCAAAGGCCGAACTCAGGTGGTATCTCATTTGTTCATAAATAAATTCAGAAAATAAAAAATTAAATCACTGCTGCTACATTTCATCCACTGTTATAACACTCCCGACGTCGTAGAAAGAGAAAGCTATAGACCACGCCATGTATCATTTGGAAATGGAAGATATGACGTTATCTATATGTCTTCTTTGTCTACGAATAAGACACTAAATTACGGTAAATAGGTTCGATTATTCTATACTTTAAAACAGAAGCCTTAGTGCAAGTTTACAATTCAGTTTTCACTATCGAATCTTTTCGCAGTGAGACGCAGCAGAAAATCTAGTAGGTACATTGTGTGGTTGTCGAGCGATGTAGTGCTGAGAATTTCCCGGTAACTTCTTCCCCTGAGAATTGAAATTTCACGGGAACGATCTGGAGAAAGTTCTCAGATAATTTAAGAGAAATTTCCAAGAGTTTCTGGGCTTATAGCTAATCACAATACCACACTGGTTGACTGTGTGTCACTGCGAAAAGATTCGACAGGGAATAGCGAATTTCATACACGCTAGGTGTTTGTCGGATTGTTTTGACCACTGCGGTCGCGCTGTCATTACATTTTTTTCAAATTTTAACAAAGACAAGAATTAGTTTTGCTATCCGACTTTAAAACAATTAATCCGTACTGTGGTAATGTAAATTTTATTAATTATTGATTTTGGATATTATTCCTTGCTTAAAAAAATTGTCGGATCGTAATGAAAGCGCTACCGCAGCGTTTGAAGCACTCGGAGATCCACCCACAAAGGCCTCATATTTTCACATGGTGCCTCCAGTGATAGCTTCTGACAGCTTTAAAACGATGTTATGTTCGCTGTAGTGATATTTGTACAAACGTAGCCATACTAGTAGACTAAGCACGGTATGTATGTACATACATGTTATCTTGCCTTCAGATGAATAATAAATACGGTTAAGTAGTTACATAATGATGGTATTTCATTATATAACCTGTTCATGTACCTGTATCTGTGGGCATTGGCCTATGCAATGGGTTCTATGTTATCTGTTTAATGTTTAGCGTTGAGCGTTTTCTCTGTTCCTTCCTTAGCCGTTAAGGGTCGGAGCCCAGGGACCGATTTCTTACTGGAGATTTTCTTCAATTTTCCTTCTCAAGTAGGACTTACTCCAATAAACCAGGTACGTATAAAATAAAATGCGTTAATATATAATTTCATTATTTATTTTCATTACGATGATTACAACAAAAATAACGTACGCACAGGGACGGACAACGCATTAGTAACGTAACGATGCAGAAATCAATGACAGCTATTTTCGCGATCGTAAACAATTTACAAAAATACACTTTTTTGGTTTTTTACATTTTGGCAACCAACATTTGGGTTTCATTTCTGCTCAGAAGCGAGTTATTAAAAGATATTAAAATTTTTCAGTATTTTCATTAGTTCTAGACTTCTAACAGGAATAAAAACCCAGTAACCACCCCTTTTAGCATTCTCTTATAACTTAATTGCACCGGTCAATTATTTTTATTATAAAATGTGCTTACATTAATCTAATGACTACAATTGCAAATTCAACTAGTGTTCTACTTATAATCTAAACAAAATAAAAATGGTATATTTAATAATCAAAAACACTTAGAAAACGTGGAAAATAATCGTGTATTTTTACGCAACAGTAACAATGAGAAATATCACAAAAATTATGATCTGAGTGATAGCAACTACCGGTACAAAAATACAGTTAAATATATTATGCATTAGTGATTTTTAGGTCCAATTTAGCTTCACGTGAGATCGATCCAATAAGATAATTTTTTTAAATCAAAATTATGCGATAATTATTTCGCTTCCATTGTCTCTGTATTTGTTCCGGTCACTGCTATCACACTCTGTTATTAAATAAACATAATTATCACCTTTTTTACAAACGTAATGGAATGTTATAAATAAATGCAATATATAAGTCGAATACTAAAAAATCAAAATAATTTTCGTCTGTCTTTACAATCCACTATCCGGCTACAATCCCCTATTTGAGCACAAAATATTCTAGTAACTCCTATATATACAAATACTACATATAAAACCAAATAAAACATAATTTCATTCAAATATCATGAAATACTTTTATTTTCAATAATTAAGAAATAATAAAACAAACGAATACTTTGTGGAGGCAATAATCTAGCCTCAGGCTTAAAGTTCCCCTTTACATGTTTCATATCAAAGTTAAATAAATAAAATAATACTTTTGAATTTAATACAGCACTCGTAAAAACAAAACATATAATTTTCATTTGCATTAAGTCTTCAATTAGCAACATAAGTACCTAGATAAATACCGCGAATACATTTCAAAATTATGTATTTTTTTTTGTGACATCGGTAGGTGCTGACCATACTTTCATATTACAAGTCAATAATAATTATTTTTTCTTGCATTACACATTTTTGTTTTAAATATATTATTTTTGTAGAAATATGGGCAAAATATCAACAAAAAACTTCATAAAAACAAGTGTTATAACAAAACAAGTATTAAGACTATGAATATATTACTTTTTATTTATAATACGCTTAATTTGCATTAATTGTTATTATATACACGATCTCTTATTACTGTGACTGCAGTTGGATACGATTTACCGCATAATAGTGAAGTAATGAAGAAATAACCAGAAAATATGTTTATTTTTAATTATTTTAATTAAATGTAGTGATTTTAAATGGTTTTTTTTTCAATTACAGATGTTAGTTTTATATTTTAGCAACAGGATAAGCCACAGTAATTAGAGTAAGAATAAATAAGGAATATATTATGTTTATTACATCGAACATTCAAGAATTTGTCTATTTAAACCCAGTTTAGACAATATTAGGTATCATTTTAACTCCTGTGAAAGAAAAGGCAAAAAGTACCAGTTAAGCTATCCATGTACCAAATTCCATCAAGATTGGTCCAACAAATTTTGCGTACCTTCGCAATTAGGAACAAAATGATTCTAGTCCCTCTTCGGCTTAACTTGTGGTGTCATTAAAAAACCTACTTGGCGCCAAGCACAGGCCAAATATACGCGGTACCGCTTCCCCACTCATCTGCCACAGCCCCGCGTATCGCTTCCCAACTTTTGTTAGAGGAATGGCACTATAAGACGTGTCTTATCTTTATTTTTGCTATCTAAAGTCTAAACTGAAGTTTACCATAGATTAGTTTCAAAATTCTCAAGTAAATCTCAAGTTAAGTTTCCTCACAGTCAAAAAAATTACCATCAATATACAAGACCCTGTTTTAAAATATAACATCACTTGAAACATCTTATATATTAACATTTCCTAAACGTAAGGATGGTTAAATTACTTATACCTACATAGTCGTTTTATTTTCCCTATTTATGTGTAAATGACAAAAACTTTTTATAATGAAAGGTCATAATGCTCAACCATCATCTCTTTGTATATAATTGTGATGTTTAGTTTAATGAAGTATTACAATTTAATTAAGTACAAGTTGTTCATTAAAAAAAACACATCCGTCAAATTATATCTTACAAATTAGTTATAATATACAATCAATTTTACATTTATATTGTGCTTTTTTAACTTCAGTCATGAGTTTTAATTTTTTTAAACAATTTTTTGGCTATTTTTTGCTTACAACTAACACATAATATAATTTTATTTGTCAAAAACCAAGTCCATATTTTTTGATAATATATCCACAAATTGTATCAATCTCAACATTTATCAAATTGGCACAAATATAATACTTACTTTTTATTTTATATTTTTCAATATTTAATTCTACATCGAAACATTATTAGATAAATAACAAAAAGTGTTCATCTGTAAAAAAATAATACATTGAATTTGACTTTCTTTAATATTAATTACTAGAACGATAAAATACGAAAAAAATATAAACTTTATACTTGTGAATACAAAAATATATATATACGGAAATAAATAATAATTCTCAAAATAAAAGATACAAGGTATAAAACAAAAGGTTAGAAAATTGGTAAAATATCGTGTAATCATGCTTGTGATGTCAAGAATAAGGAACTAATTTTGAGCGCAAACATGCAAATACTACGAACAATTTTTAATAACAATAAATTATATACAGAAAATTTATTAATTCAACGTCCATTTTGGCGGTGGGTAATCAAGCCTGCCTCGTCTTTATAACTTTGTCTTAAATTTTTTTCCACATTTTAAGCCGTCTCCATGCAGTCCTCCATCAATATTTTTTTTCACCTCATTCTTACTAAAATCTATTCAATGACCCCACCATCTGTGAAACAGTATATGCGTTAAAATATCTTCTGAATGCTTACAAAGCTGTATTCGTTACCATATAATCACATTCAATACATACTTCCATAATATCAATACTTTTATAGTGATGTAATAAATTGTTAAATACTGATTATACTTCTATAACTTAAGTCAAAACGGACAAAATTATGTGAGTTCTGGTGTGCAGATAATCGGTGGCGACAAACAAATAAAGTCTGACCTAGTGTGTGAGCGTGGTGAGATGTCAGGGCAGCAGCGCGGGCTGGTCTCTGCAGGTGAGGCAGGCGGCCATGTTGGCGGAGTACCGCTCCACCTGGAACGTAGCGGATTGGACCCCAAACTCGTTTTTGGCGAGTTGCTGACACGCGCGGAGGACTTGTTCCGGATCTGTTAGCTCGTCTGGAATCGTAAATATCAAAGTTATGGCGAGTAGACAATCTACCCTGAGTTATATGTTAAGGTTATATGCAGGAACGACACAAGGAAACATCGCGCGGCATATCGGATTTATTTTCTGAGTCTGAGTACTCTCTAGGTACGTATAACACACTCTGAAGTTTTCACGTGACGTCAAATATTTCTCTAACTTACATCAAGCGTTTGATAGAATTCAGTATAAAATTTTTCTCCATAAAATATTAAATAATGACAGTCGACGGAACTTATTGAAATGCTTCGTGTCTTATAAACACAAGCGGCCATAAAATAATGACAAATATACACTCCGCAAAATGTTGAGTACCTATACCCAGTGGCGTTCCGCAAGGGTCACTTTTTGGACCCTCACTGATATTATTTTGGGAACGATATCAACAATTAAAAACTCCCAAAATGCATGCACCGGAGTAATGTTAGAAGGTCATGTCAGCCATACACTATATTTGGATCTCGAATAGTAGACACAGAGATTCAGAATAAAGATATCTTTTTCTGTGTTCCACAATAAATATATTTCATTTGAACCCGTGGTCAACAATATATAGAAGACTAGCTTTTGCCCACAACTTCGTACGTGAGTAAAAATCCGTTTCCCCTGGGAATTTCAATAAGCCCCTTCCTAGTGCTCATCTACACTCCCCAGGGAACCCACATGTCAAATTTCAGCTTCTTACGCCCAGTAGTTACGGTTCTACGTTGTCTGTCAGTCACTCGGTAACGGAAGAATTTTATATATATTGATAATCTTACCAATAGCGACGTGCGCAGACAATATAACATGGTGTGTAGACAGCAGCCACACGTGCAAGGAGTGAACGTGACGCACACCCGGCAACGAAGACAGCAGAGATACGCATTCCCTGTACCTGTGAGTAGAGCACAAATTGCACTTGATAAGTACATTGATCCATTCATCACAAATTTGTATACAAGAAATATATTTTAAATCGTAATTGTACAGCTATTCGGTACGGCTAATCGTACAGCCATTTTATTAGTGTAACGCAATGTATTTAGGTTTATTTATGTATATAAGTATAGTTAAATTGAATTCTATAAGATATAAATTATTTATTTCATGCATTAAATTATATTAATCTGTGACAGTCGCCTCTTTGGCGTAGGCCTCCCCCAGCTTCCTCCAGTATTTAATAATAGTACATTAATAATCCCATGGAGGGATCTCTTCCAGTCAACCGGCAGGTATCTAATCAACTTTGTTTCCTATTAATAAAATCTGTCCCAACCTGCCCCTCAGGTTATTGTCCCAATACATCCACAGCGGATAAGCCATAGAGTTCATATTGTACCAAACTGTAAATGAAGAGAACGGATGTATAATATGAATGGCAATCAATAAACATTAGAATTAGAAGCACGTTGCGCACGAAGCACTATACCTAAAGTTGTCGGGCACGGCCTGCATGAGCATCGCCAGCGCGTCGCGCACGACGCGCGCTGACGTCAGCAGCACGAGCACGCTGAACACAAACGTGCAGATCGGGTCCACGAACTTCGCTTGTGGCTGAGTTAGGAAACAATATACCACGATATAGTTACAAAATGTTTATTTCATTAACCCCCAACGCAAAAAGAGGGGTGCGATAAATTTAACGTGTCTGTTTGTGTATCTGTCTGTGACAGCGTAGCTCCCAAATGGATGAACCGATTTTCGTCTAGTTTTTTTTTTGTGTCATAGATAATTTTATCCCGTGTTCTTAGCCATGTTTCATGAAAATCGGTTCAGCCGTTCAAAAATTATAGCGAAATGAATATTGAAAGTCGGGGGTTTTTAAATTTGTCTAACAAATATCTTTATACCTACACTAGAGGCCCGTCCCGGCTTCGCTCGTGTAAAACCATAATCCTAACTTCCTCTCGTCCTAACTAATATTAAAAATGCTATGTAAGTTTGTGTAGTTGTTTGTTACCTCTTCACGTTCTATCTACTCAACCAATCTTCTTGAAATATTTTCATAGATGCAGTTTGAAATGTAAAGAAGGCCATACTTTTCATGCCGGAAAATTTACGCGGAGCGAAGCCCACGCAAAAGCTAAATAATACGCATAAAAAATAACATTGTTCACACTGCATACTAAAATATATAGGTATATATATCATACGAAGTGGTGCATAATTTATGCGAATTGGTCTTACAGGTAACGATATAAGGCTCACTTTTCAATGAAGTCATAATGTCCTGTGGCAGCCAGCGGTGCGGTGCAAGTGAGCCGCGGGAGGCAGAAACTGGTTTAATAATAGTATAAATAGTGTTTTACTCACGTAGAACTTAATGAGTATAGAGGCTAACAGGACACCACAGCTCTGAATCAGATCTCCTATAACGTGGATGAGAGCGGCGCGAAGGTTGATATTCCTGGAATTAAAACTGTATTAAGTTTTATGTTTATTTCGTTATAAAAATATATCAATAACAACAATACTTAGTTTATACTGTATGCTCAAGGACTTTTTGATACAAAATAATATGTGGCCGTCCGAATCAAAAGGGACCTTATGGCGCCCGGCACTTACGCCATTATTGCCGTTGTTTTGTATTGGAACAACGGCAATAAAGACCTAAGTCCCAGCCGCCATAAGGTCCCTTTTGATTTGGACGGCCACATATACTTACTGCAGTCTGTATCATCCGTGGCTTACCTAACCTCTCTCACTTGCGTGGTTAATCGTATATCTATATATTGAACCTCGCAATACATAAAAGATGTCGGACCACGGATGAAAGAGATAGCTTGCATCAAAAAGTTCTTAGGAATACGGGCTCCAAGATAGCTTCATAGTACAGACGAACATATGGTGGCGTACTGTCGATAAAACAGACTTCTTTGTCTGTTTTATCGACAGTACGCCACCATATTATCAGGATAGACAGAAAAAGCTACACAACACACAACAAAAGTATAACTAACCTGTCAGGCGCGCCAACGACGTTGGCCTCAGTGCTGGGCAAGTCCCTCATGCTGTAGTCACCGTTGACGAGCGCGCCGTTTGTCTGTTTGTCTCGTCGCCGGAACAGCTTGAACCGCGACTCGGTGTGCGCGTGTGTGTGTGCGTGTGAGCACGCGGCGCCGCCGTGCGTATGGTGGTGTGCTGAGAAACAATATATTTATAGACTAGCTGCGCCCAGAAGCTTCGCTCCCGTGGAAATTTCGGGATCAAAAGTTACCCTATGTGTTATTCCAGGTTATTTTCTACCCGTGTACCAAATTTTATAACAATCGGTCCAGTAGACAAAGCGTGAAGAGGTAACAAATAAAATTACTTTCGCATTTATAATATTAGTTGGGATATAATACCATTAAGTGTGAAGATTTTTTAAATTCTTTAATATTAAATGCCGGACGATTTAGACATGGCGAATAAAAACTGGAGGAGTTACGCATTGGACAGAGATGGATGGCGAAATAGAGGGGAGGCCTTTGCCCAGCAGTGGGACACCATAGGATATTTTTTTTAAATGTCATAATCGGTAAAACATGTAGGTTTTATTTCTTTTAACACCAATTTATATACACCCATTTTTTTGGCAAATTTGACATGTTGCGACGAACCACATCATGTCAAGCTCAATGTTGTATAACTATATATTATATGTGGCGTTCAGAAAAAGGGTACCACTGTGCACATTCTAGTTTCCGAAATATTTGAGATTTTGTGGATTGGATTTTAATGCAAAATGCAAAGGGCTAAGTTTTCATACAATAAACTTCTCTAAATCATGTTCACAACGTGACAAAATTGCAATTGTTGTATGACAGTTTAAACTTTCAATGTCTATTTCCCATCAATTTGATTTTTATGTGAACATCGATTTGTTTTTTTTTTTACAATAAATGTGAATAAAGTTTTGTTTTATTCCATATGAAAAAGCAACTATTTAACTATCTAAATACAGCTTTAACTCAACATCGCCAAGCATTTACCGCTTGGAAGGCCACATACAGTCGGCAGTCTCCCGGCAGCTATACAAACCAACACGAGTACACTCACCGATGTCCGAGGCACAGCCGTGCAGCACCATCGCCAGCACCACGTTGAACGCGACGCCGCAGCCGGACACGATCAACATCATATCCGGCTCGATGTTGTACAGTCCTGTGTGCAGTCTCATCACCGCTACGTACACGAACACTCCTGTCAGGATCCAGATTAGAAGGACGGACACCATGGCGCCGAGCACCTCTGTGATGAAGATTCGAATTTAATAATAAGAAGAACCAATTTATTAAAATCGTAACTAATATTATAAATGCGGAAGTAACTTTGTTTGCTAACTGATCACTCAACCGATATTCTTGAAATTTTGCATAGATGTAGTTTATAGCATGGAGACGGACATAGGGTACTTTTCATCCCGGAAAAATAACTGTTCCCGTGGAAAAGGGGACGAAGCCTCGGGCAACAACTAGTATATATATATCATTATCACTACATAGTATAAAACAAAGTCGCTTTCTGTCCCTATATCCCGATTTATACTTAAATCTTTAAAACTACGCAACGGATTTTGATGCGGGTTTTATTTATATATAGTTTGATTCCTGAGGAAGGTTTAGGTGTATAATTTATTAGGGTTTTACCCGAGCGAAACATTCTGTCGACGAAACGTTCGTAGACGAAGCAATTGTCGGAGAACTGTTTCAGACTCATTTTCTCCTCCACGTCGTCAGCATCCCTAGCCCTCTGACCATTGGCACACACATCGTCCAGCCATCCACAATTCAGCCTATATTTCTTTACAATTTTGGCTTTAGCCCAGCAGTGGGACACAAGTACAGGCTAGAAAAAAAAAATGTTGTAAATAAGAATACCAGCGCGTTTGTAGCCGTAAGACATGCGCACGTCGGGCTTCCTCTTCGCGCAGTGGAACGCCAGCAGCGCCAGGGCGAAGCCCCCGCAGTCGCTCAGCATGTGCGCGGCGTCGGACATCACTGACAGACTGCCAGCTAGGTACCCCCCGATCAGCTCGCATACCTGGATAATAATACTTCTTTCAATACACTTAGCTATGGCCCGTGTGTCTAGTCTAGGTATACCCTTTTTTATTATAATAAAGGGAGTGTAAAATAGTACTATAAAATTATAATAATAAAAACTGTTATTTATAGGAAATACACACAAATTTGTATTTGTGTGTATTTCCTATAAATAACAGTTTTCAAACCAAATACACAATGATATACAAAAAACAATACAACATAAACAGACACACAATGAGTTAAATACTCACTATATGTCTGTGAATAGAATAAACACATTAAATAAATAAATATTAGTGTGTCCTACAAATAGTTGACATCTCAGTATTACGCTACATTATTAAATACTCAGTATTACGGATACATTGAGAACAACGTTCTTTAATTACAAAGTAATGTAATAATAATCTTAATTTACCAGAAACAAGGTACAATGGTGCTGCTTAGTCACATAAAATCTAAATATATTCATAAAGATATCGCGATATGGAACCTTAAGACTTACAAAAGCACTCACACATAAACTACGTAATGTTCATTTATTAAGCGTCGGCATCTGCCCGACTTCGGCGATAGTGAATAGCCGGCATTAAATAATGCTTACCATGAAGAAACCACAAAGCACAAGTGCCAAAAGCAACTGCGGGATGGCGCTGGGGGGCTCCGCTTTGGGCTTCCAGTGGCAATGCTGGTCGTCCTCGACGGCTGGCGTCACCGGCACGTCTGTGTAGGTTTCCTAAAGAAAAAAAAAACATTCAGATTTTTTTTAATATTGACAATATATTGTTGAAACTAAACAATGTAGAAAAAATACTTTTGAGAAATTTTTTTAGGCTATGTATGCCTCAATGATGATAATTATTATAATTTCGATGACGGCGGATTTTTTTACATTAATTAATAGAAAAACATCCGTTCCATTTTTTATTATTGTTTATTGCCACATAACATAACATTGTACTTATATATACTTATAAATATTTCAAGGAGTTACGAAAACATTGTGAGTTTGTACATATTTTAATTGCTCATGCGTTTGATGCTCCTTTTTAGGTGTAATAAAATCTAATCTGGAAAATATTATCGTATAATCTGGTAAATTGGAAAGCCGCTAGTGAAAGAAAATTCGTTTTTATTTAAACGTCTTAAGAGAGTGATATATCCTATATCACTAGTGCCAACATCACATGTTTATCAATTTGTCTGTTGACCTGTATCAATTTGAATGTCAATCAAAGATAAGACAAAAATAAAATCACACATTTTTTGATTCTTAATAGGTACCTACCTACCTAAAGTGACATGAACAAGTGACGTCACAACGTTCTAAAATTTTCGCGAAGAAAGATGTTTGTTTGACAGCTACATTAAATATTACGTTTATGGTGACGACTTCTTAATTAAAGTTGTTACAATATTGTATATTTTAATGATGGTTAAGTTTGCTTTTATAATTTTATACTTTTTGAAAATGGATTTTCCAACCGACTTTCAATCTTCGTATAATGATCCAGCTGCATTGTTAGTCTAAAAATTATTATAATGATCCTAAATATATCTATTTTACCTAGATTATACATATTTTTTATAATTCTCTGACCTTGTCCACTATTATATTGTTTGACCGGCGCACATGCACCGGCTGGGTTGTTCAGACCAAGAGATTAATAGCGAAAACTAAAAAACTACCACAGGAAATTATGCTAGACTAGCGAATTAATTTGAAAAGAATATACCCCAAGAACAATACAGGAAAAATTATCGACATAAGTCGCCACGACGATAGGGTACCTACCATTTCTCCGAGACTTTCGAGATTCCAAGAAGGCTCGCTCAAATCGAGGAATCAACAGCGCGAATTTATTTTTTGTCGGATCCCAAGATGAACAGAACCAAGTTTCCGATTCATTCCACATAAGTTTTAAATTTAGAATATTTGGGTTGATGCTGGTTAGAAATTGTTTCGAATTTGGAATATTTTAAACTAGTGGCCCTCCTGGCTTCGCTCGGGTAAAACCATAATAAATGATACACCTAAGCCTTCCTCAGGAATCACACTATCTATTGGTAAAAACTGTACAAAAACCCGTCCGGTAGTTTTATAGTTTATCGCGTTACAGACAGGCGACAGAGGTACTTCTTTTTATATAGTAAGGATGAATTCCTATTCGAATCGGTGCGCAGAACGGATGTTATTGCATCTAAGTAAATAATTGGAGCTTTGATCTAATTTTGACTGAAGGTTATCGTGTTAACAATAATTAGGTATAATATCTATGTTAGCAGCATTACCATACTAACAATTAACCTTATGTACTAGATTATACAATTATTTCAGCTATAATAAAAATATCCAATACCAATTCTAATCGACTAAATAGCTCGTTATCAATTTACGCATTGCATAGGTGTCATAAAAATTTATCGATTTTCCGATTTATGTAACAAAATCGCCATTTATCAAGAGATTTTCGTCATCGCCATTTAGATTCGATAGTGAGAAGTGAAACTCAAACTAGCAGTATAAGCCCTGTGTTTACTGTATTCTCACATCATACTAATATTATGCGGTGGTGGTGTAATGGTTAAGACGCCCGCCTGTGGATGGAAAGGTCCCAGGTTCGAATCCTACTCGTGCCATATGCCTTTGTAATACAAATTGAGTCAGATTGGTATACAAACTTTGTATACCAATCTGACTCATGTATAGTAGTTTTCATGGACCACCACTTGCTTCCGGTGAAGGAAAACATCGTGAGGAAACCTGCACACTGATTGATTCTTATTAACTTGTGTGTGAAATGGAGAAGGCAATGGAAAACCACTCCATTAATAATGCCAAGAAAGTTGTTGTGTGTGTTTCATTCCACGTAATAACCACGATCCCTCAGCCATGAGGAATACGACTATGAAGAATGAAGACTAATATTACAAATGCGAAAGTTTATGTGGATATATGTATGTTTGTTACTTTTTCACGTAAAATGTATTGGACGGAATGTTTTGAAATTTAGTAAACGGATAGAATATAACGTGGAATAACACATAGGCTACTTTTTATCTCGAAATTCCCACCATATTACTTTTTATCTCGAGATTCCCACCATATAACTAAGTCCGTGGTATTTCAAATTTACCTTGGCACTATAGAGTTAATAGAGTGCATGATTGGAACACAAGCTAGTCTATGTAGCCAGCAACTAATTGGACCGCCAAAGCACTCAATGAACGCTCCAAACAAGTTGAATAGAGGGAACAAAAAATTCGTTACCGTTTTCAAGCAGGTCAAGCTCGGGAGTAAAAAAGACTGGTAGAAATGTTATCGATTTGTTATTCAATATTTCTTAAAACATATTCTAATACAAACTTGACAATTTGTATACAAACTGATGCGGCACGAGTAGGATTCGAATTTGGGACCTTTCGATCACAGGCGCGGCCGTCTCAACGATTGGACAACCACCGCTTCTAATGCATACATAAAAGGCATGAAACAGACAGACGGGCGGAACAGATGAAACTGAATAAAACTACTACCTACATTGATTGAAGTGAATCGACATTTTTCGATTTACAACAATCTTCGTACAGTCAAATTCGTTGCAAACTCGCCGCTATTACCGCGCCACGCCACGCAGGGTAACTTGATGTGCTGTTGACTGTACGTACAATGTCGTACAACTATACATATCATTGGCAGAACGACAAAAGAGATTTATATATCACTCGATACACAGATTGACGTCGTAAAACATTTTATATGGACGTTTGCCAACAATGATATTGTTATTTATTTTATTTATTGGCACACAAAACAGTTTCGAATTAAACAAGCATTGGATATTGTGAAGCATAAGCGTTAAGAGTATATAAATAGATTTTACACAGTTATTCATAAAGCATAATTTAAGCTATTTGTACGTTTTGTCACATTCTGTCAATGCCAATTCTAATCCCATCCTAACTTGTAAATGCGAAAGTAAGTTTGTCAATTTGTCTGTTACGCCAAATAATATTACACAGACATCCTCTCAAACATTCGTATCTATTAGTACGATAGATTCGAAATTCAGTACCAAATTATTCTAAATTTGGAAGGTAGACAGAAGACATCTTTTGTTTGAGCAAATAAACGTTTTTTCTTTATTTCTTACTAAATTCATCAATTTTTATAATTTTTCACGAAATATAAGATGGAGATCAAACAATATGGCATCGCGACAAATATCTTTTCACATTAACATAATATTCAACTCACCATAACTCCCATTTTAGCAAAAACACTTATATTTGTCGAACTTATTGTCACTAACTGCGTCAGCTGACGGCACCGTAATGATAAATCAGCGTAGCTCCTACAAGGGTTGTCAACCGTAGGTACTATACTATAACTAATATTATAAATGCGAAAGTAGTTAAGTTAGTAGTAGAAAGTAAGTTTGTTTGTTCTTACCTCTTCACGCTATATCTATCCAACCAATCTTCTTGAAATTTTGCATACATGTTGTTTGTAGTATAGAGAAGGACATACCATAACTGTTGCCGTGGGAAATTAACGCGTGCGAAGCCGCTGGCTGGTACTATATAATTTAGTATCCTATTATTTTAGGCGCCTAACTAATTTTCAATACCGATTGTTTATTTGTTTTTTTTTTGTCTAACCGATCGTCTAAAATATTTGATCCAAACAAAAGTTGGCAACCCTAAATACAACGTACAGTTCTAAACTACTTTGTAAATTGGATAAGTGTCACCTACCCTCAAAAAGAAACAACATGGCTGATGGCAGTTTGTCATGATTGATTGAATCTACCTATAGTCGAAGTTCGAAATATAGGATTATAGCTCAAAGGATTACATTATTATGATCAAAGCTTTATATTACATTGAGATTTTTAATAATTGCCTATTTTGTTCAATACATATATAAATCTCCTTCTTCATGAAGTTATGTAAGAAAAAAAAATAAAGCTTGCCATCCATGACGACCTAGGTAATCGTGTGTAAAGTCACTCATGCAAGAGATCAGACGATCAAAGCTAATGGGCATACAATCCCTCTGTCGAAAATATGCAGATTGTAGGGACAGACCTACAAAAAAAATGTTATACCCTTGGCTCATTGGAAAGTTACTCTCTGTCTCTGATCTGATTGGTTGCATTCACGGCTATGAGACCTGAAAATATACCTTAAAATTTTGAAGATTCTGTTGCGGTTTTACAACTGCCAGTCTAAATGTCCACCGTCTTGCCTTTCAGCTATCAAGGCTTTTCTTATCCCTTAGTCGCCACCTATGACATTCAGGGGAAGTGCATGTGTAAGTACCTACATACAAGTCGTTATCGGGTTTATGCCGGAATCTTTAGGAATATTTTAAACGGAAATCAAACTTCGCTATTGATTATGGACAGGGGTTTTTTCCTCACTATAGACGTTAAGAACACAGGCCACGACCAAGCCGAACTAAGGAGAAACTAGTTATATAAACGCGATAATAAAAGCAAGTTATCCTTATCCTTACCTATATATTATAAAACTAAGTCCTCTGCTGCATCTGTCTGTTTGTTCGCGATAAACTCAAAAACTACTAAACGGATTTTCAAGCGGTTTTTAGTAATAGATAGTGTGGTTCCTGAGGAAGGTTTCGGTGTATAATTTATTATATTGTATACCCGACCGAAGCCGGGACGGGCCGCTAGTAAAATACAAAATTCGTACAGCTCGATTACGATCGAGGAAAACATAAATCATTATAACGTTTTTTAATGATTTTCTTAGAAATTAATTAAGTAGATTCAATGTCAATAACGCCCTTGTTTGGGGCGCACAGTTGTATTTATAAATAACGTGATATTCTGTTTGTTTAGATGTACCTACAGACGGAACGGACGCCGAGCCATTGACAAACAGGGTTAAAGATGTGTTTTCTAAATAATATAATCCCTCCTTCGGAAAATCCGGCCCTGTAGGCCTACCATCAACTTTTTAGAACGATTCCAATGCAACTCAATTCAATTTAGGAACCTAAAATGAATCGCATTCATACTAAAAATTAAGTTGACGGTACGAATTAGCTATGCAGTTCCGTTTAGGTCGCGAAGTGGATCGCGTTAAGAGATGATGGTAAGCCCCCTGGCCGCTATATTATGCAATACGATGACGACTACATTTGCTGGTACAACAAAATGCCACATTTACTTTTATGTTCGTCCATAACTCAACGGAGACTTCTGCAAATGGTAGGATATTTCTCAAAGTTCTCAGACGACTGGACTAGTTCAACTTGAGTTATCACAACATTTTCTTCTGTCAGCATAATATATGCGTTTCGCTTTACATAATGTGGTTTTCCGGAAGACTTGGTCAGGGCACAGATTACATAATACCCCAGTAGTCAGGGATTATTAAAGGGGGTCGAAAAGATATTTCAGGAAAGTAGATACAGTCGACCACTTGTCTATACATTTGATGGATCTTACGCCGCGATAATAGGTGCGAGTTTGCATTGAATTTTGTTAGAAGATTGATGTGCTGTCGACTGTACTGTTTCACGACGCGGCGAGTAGCGTTTCGTTTAGTGTCGTATATTTTTTTAATTAAACATTAATAAAATTAATATTGTACCAGTACTTTACTTATTTATAAAATAGGATAATGAAATTGATTACTGTGCATGGTACAATTTAATAAACACTAATGACAGCCCACTGCGGCGTTTAAAACGCTCGTGAAATTCACCCTAAACAGAGCGTCGTGGAAGAAAGAGAGAGAGAAGCCTTTGCCCAATACTGGGACATAAATGGCTATTAAATAAATAAAAAGTAATAACAAATGACAAACACAGATCGCGCCATCCTTTGTTGAACATGTTCAGTTCGTCACTCCAGCGTATCCCGGGCGCCATTTGCCATACGGAGCACCCCAATCACCTCAAACCTTGTTGTTCTAAACTGTTATTACTTATTAAAACTGAACTAATTTCTTTCGCTTTTTATTAACATTGTAATAAGCCATAGAAAACAAACGCTTAAGAGCGGAAAATATTTTTTTTAAGAGAAAATAATAGTTTATCTGTAAAATACTTGGTAACCTGTTGTTACATTGCAATATTTGTTATGTACACGGCAATCGTTATCTCTATAAAATACATATGTAAATGTAAATACATGAGAAAAACTAAGCACGTGATAATGAAGTAGGTACTTACCTAGTTAGTAACTACTATTTGTAATCCTAATATTACAAATGTAAAAGTCTGTCTGTACCGCTTTCACGGCTAAACCGCTAGACCGATTTTAATGAAATTTGGTCCAAGTAATTAAAGACCCCTGTTAAAACATGACTACTTTTTCAAAAATAGACCCCCAAATGACTATTATAGGGGGTGAAAGTTTGTATGAAAGTCATGTTGAAAAGACGACCCGAAGTCGACTTAATTGGCTTTTCTACTAAAGATAAAGATATTTGGAACACTTTCACTAGCAATGATAAACTTGTATTAAATAATATTTCGATTTTAGGCGCGAAATTAATTTGTGACTGTACAGTTGGTTCGACACCTATGCCGCGGTAATATAGTCGAATTTGCAATGAATTGGGGTATGTGGACGTGCTGCTAAAACCCCAGATAGACGCGCGCCGTGAACTTCGGCGAACGTTGTGAAACGAGAATGAAGCTGATGATTTCAATCGCGTTGTTTTGTAGACAAGTCCTTCTCCTAGTTGGAGACTGGTGTTCTGAGATATAGGCTCTGCTTAGTTCAGACACCAGACCCTCGCAATCTTCTTTTGTATTCTTAAATACTTGTATTAATTTAGGAACACTGTTCTAGAAAGAATGTGGAGAGTAATATAAAGATTTTGTTTTTTTTTTTGTTGTCATGGAATTTGTTTTATTGGCAGAAAATTACGGCGCGAATTGCGCGGGAGTCTAATTGGGGCCTCTCTCCAGGCACGCCTATCGCATTTGAGATATGTTTACTACAATTTTTAAGATTCCTCTAGTTACTATTTGAAATTATAAACATGAACAGAGCAGATATTTATGAAATTTAGTGTAATTTAGAAAAATTTGACATGTCTATTAAAAAATTCTTTATGTATTTCAATTTGGTGTAAGTAGGTAAGTCTATAAAAACTACTATATATGAGTCGGATTGGTATACAAACTTATGTGGCGCGAGTAGGGTTCGAACCTGGGACCTTTCGATCCACGGGCCCGCGTCTAATCCATTACACCACCGCCGCTTCAATATCTCAAATTTGAGAAAGTAACAGAATGGACATTTTGATAATATATCATCTAGGATGTAAACAAAACATGGAAACAAATGCAGGTAGTTTAGCTATGATCCAGTGATTGTAATCATCAACTACACCAATGTTGTTGTAAAGGATTAGATAAACATGTCAAAAGTACCAACCTTATCTAATAAAATTGCTCACTATTGTACATTTTCTGTTTTACGTAAAAAATGCTGTCAAATGGCAATTTTTTGCATACTTAAAAAGCTCCATAAAGCAACCATAATGAGTTAATTTAAAACCAAATCCTAATAAACAGAAATGGTGCATGTTTCTCATTGGTGACAGCAATAGCTAATCATTATCAATAATAATATGAAAATTAGCAACATATTATAACACAATGTGTGTTGTATGAACCAAACTGCTTCTGAGAAAATTTCTGTCCTTGGAATGTTCCTCTCTTGAGAATTCCTGTAGATTTCCAATAGAAGATTTCTCATCTGAAGTATCAGGTAAGAGCTGAAGAAAATTGACAGGAATTTCTGAGACTATTCTCTGTTCTGAGAGAAAATTTCGACAATGGCACATTGCTTGTTGTGTGGTACCAGGGTCAGTCACAGGCTCCTAACACCAACTGACCAATAGTACCGTTATGGTACTTGTCAGTGGTATTAATGATTTTTTTTATTTTCTTAAAGAGTGTTATTTATTGCTGGCACTGGTGTTAGGTTTAATGCAGTTGCCTAAAGTTACATACTGACACACATCATGTAATACCTACCTAGTCATATCAAACAATGTCATTTAATTTTTTCAATTGTTTTGAGTATTTATTTCCATTAAATATTCATGTGATAGAATGGGCTGTCTTTGTTTGAATCAATAGATTTATTTACACAAACACAAACATAACTACATATATTAGATACTAAGACCATCCAGCTGTAAAATTTATGGCATTATATATATATATACCTAATTTTATAGTTGTAGTATTATCTCTCAGGACATAAAAATATACTAATTAAGTATTGTGGCTTTGTTCCCATACAAACTCTTCAACTAGACAGGTTTAATACAGTTATCCAGACATTGTGATAATAAACTCAGTGTACCATGTTTAAATCATAATTTGAATTGTAATTTATGCCATAATATTAAAGCTATCCATTAAATTATATGAACTATATAACCTCGCCTAAACATACTGATAAAGCAGTTGAGTTATAAATTTATCATAAGCTAACTAGATCATAAAACTCATAAAATATTTTAATTTTTTAAATAAATACATTGAATCAACACTTACTTCTGATAACAAAGGAGCCCTGTCTAAATGTTCTGACGACGCGAACGTAGACTCGAAATACGGTCCACGGCTCCTGGACTCGTACCTGGAGCCCCCGTCATCCCACATCCTGGCTTCTAACTCATCAGACATGCTGGCGCCTGATTTGCGCAAAAAAAACTAAGGAAAACTCTTATTCGACAGAACACATAATATTCACATAAATCACCACACTTCTATAGCCTTAACAAAGTAAATCGGAGTTACAATCACTGAGCAAAGATTTAATAATTTATTATAAGAGTCAACGCAGAGATAAATTAAAACTGTAAATAAATAGGAGAAGGATAAAGTCGACCGAACCGCGATCTCATTTTTCTTGATAAAATTGAATACGCTCTGAAACTGAAACTCGGCACCAAAATGTCTACACCCTAAGTTCAAGAAACATGGATTTAAAAATATTTACAATTACAAAACTTTGTTAAATGTATTAGATATGACGTATGTCTGTGGTATCCATATTAAAATGATATAAATACCTATTCAAGCAAATACTAAACTGCTACGTGAAAATTTATCAATAAATAAATATTTTTTTTTTTATTTAGTCGTTCCAAACGTACCCTATTTTGACATAATCCCACTGACAGTTGACAATAAGAAATCGATAAGGATGCGTTCCAATCAAATATTTTCAACTAATAGGAACATTTGATAAAATATATATTGTCGCGTGTTTATTTTTGGTTTGGTAGTGAAGTCAACAAAATAGGAAAACGCAGTTAGATTGTCTTAGCTTATTACCTCAGTAACCACATATTTTTGTAAGTATTTTAGATATAAGTAGCCAATAATAACCCCAGCGAAGAGTTTATTTAATTAAAAATAAAATTTATTTAAATAAAAATAAACACTAATAATAAATAAAAATAAACACTAATAATAAATAAAAATAAACACTATTTACGAGTAATGTTTAAAATATATCCTGAGATTTTTCAATATCAAAACAATCATTGATATTGAAATACAAAAATAATTTGACTAGATAGAGGAAGTAAGGGAAGTACCAGTACCATAAATAATACCACCCTAAGAAAATAAAACCCCAAAATTCGATTGACGCTTTATTGAAGTTAAATAAACCTTTCCATAAAACTATGATTAAATTATCAATTAATTAATTAATCGATCAATCACAAAATGAAATAAAATAGATTAACAACTTAACATTTTTGTAGAAACAACACTGCAAATTCAACAACGTTGAAGTATTTACAAGGGAAAGCTAGCAACACCAAACATAATCACATAGGAATTGGAACTTTAAAACCAGGGCAAGGCAAGATCGAAATTAAGGTGCACAATTTTGTATGGCAATACTAAGCCTTCAAAAAACAGAAGAATAAAAATATGAGAGACATGATTTATGTTGCCATATGCACAAAACGCCATTTAAAATGTAAAATAAAACGATCTTATTTGTGACACACATGATCTAGTGTTGCCAGAAAAAAATCATCGCAATGTCATTTCTACAATTTAAAAAAAAACAAGCCCCCCGTTTCGTCGTTTGCCATCTCTACACATAAATAGATAGATACACACAAGCGTTATCCATCAAAATATTTGTAAAAATCATGATCATTAATTAAATAAACAATATGACACCATTAAAAGATACACATTTAGGTTAGATTACAATATATTGATTAAAAGCCTAAGATTTGGCAGTTTCTAAAAAATATATGATAAACGCCATTAGAAGTTAATAAAAAAATGTTTGGTAAACGCTCGTGTGCATCCAAATTTGTTCACAAAACAACCACGTTTTCGACTAAACAAATTGAATAGATTCTAATGGAATGGTTACAAATGCTACTTGATGCCACATAGGCAAGGCAAATGCGTGAATGATTAAGCTTTTAGAGCATTTAGTAAAGGATAAGCCTTGCCTGCGCGTTCCCCTCTGCCGGGTACAACATATACATAAAAATACACTAAATACAATCATATTTTTCGAAAATATCACCCTCCACTAGAAAAACAATTCAGAAATCGATTTGTCGATATATTTTTTCGTTGTACAATTCAATCCCTTTGCATTTGAGTGTACTATTAAATGCACATACACGTTTGTTTTAGTGTGAACCGTATTGGTGTGCCAAAAAATAAATTAGTATTGCAGTTTCTTGTAAGTGTGCATTTGTAATAACACAATTATTTTCGTAAATGTGTGATTTATTTAAATCGCCCCGCAATAAAAACGGCACAAAATTTTATTAGAAGATTTGTTTCCGTAACTACGTATCCATTACTAAACGATCTAAAATTAAGCTATTGATTCTATAGTAGCGCTGTGTCCAATCTATACTATTATTATAAAGAGGTAAGCGTGAGTTTGTATGTTGGAGGCGGGTATTGAAGGAATTTACTTTAGTTATTCAAACTTTCATCAATACAGGAATAAATTAATATTTTCTGTAAATATTCCCTATTATAAATTTTACTAGCGACCCGCCCCGGCTTCGCACGGGTACAATATTATGCATGTTACATATATATAAACCTTCCTCTGGAATCACTGTACCTATTAAAAAAACCCACAACAAAATCCGTTGCATAGTTTTAAAGATCTAAGCATACATAGAACAGATAGCGGGAAGCGACTTTGTTTTTATACTATAGTGCATTTTATTAAAAGACATGTATTTAGAAAAAGAAAATTTCAAAGACTTAATAATTGTATACAACTTTTGACGTAATAGTTTAATAATCGTATATAACTTCTGAGGGAGTACTCCTATTTCACGCATTCGCCTTCTGGTGATTCATTAAAATTTGACATAATATTAGTCACAATACAATCGTTTTCTTCTTTGGCAATATTCAACCATACCAACATACCGTAAGAAATTAAGTAAACCATGATTTAATTGGACCAATCACAAAAAACACCCATAACGTTTTAACAATCGTACTAATTAATAAATAATTAGTTAAAATCTCGTAAAATATATTTGATATTAGCGAAAGCCTAGATTTGGTCGGAAGATTTTTATTTTGTACAACCATTTATTTGCAATTCTCATTTCAAATTTGACGTCTCACGCTTTAGTCAATCACAGCAATTTTAACTTCGGTTTGGCTGTGACGGGCTTTCTAATAGAATAGTAACACAATTTGAATTTTAGAAAACGTAAACGTCTCATTTGAAATTCGAATGAGCTCAACCGAAATCCATTAGCAATGAAGGCAGGTATTCACATGCGTGGAACAGAGACGGCTATATTTCCGCAGCTCTCCGTGGAGTGGGAGAGACGGTTTCGTCACCGGCCACGTTGATGTGAGAGAGACAGCTAGACAACGACTACGAGGCGCAGCTCCGCGATCATAAAGACGGCTGCGCGCGCGCAACCGCTAGACCGCCGGCTTCCAGACGCGGCCAGTCCACGAACTCTGTGCCGTGCCTGACAAAATATAACAATTTATTTTTAAAAAGTTTCTTTTTTACAACCGATAAAGGCGATCTCTAATTCTCAATTCTACCCATCTATTTTAACCCCTAATATGAAGGAAATAACGGTGAGAATACCGCTCTTTATATGATACACCAACAGTTCGCAATGAACCTCCCCCCCCCCTCCCCAATTGATCCCATAAGGCGTGAATACTCACTTCATAATAAAGGTGAGAGTGGCGCCCACGGCCGCGCCCCAGAACATGAGGTACATGAGCACCTCGCTGGTGTACTTCTGTGGGAGGGTTGCGCTTGCGCAGAACATTGACATCGCCACCAGCAGCACCGATGGGAACTATAAGAAAATAAAAAAAAGCATACACTTATTACATGTGAAAACTTGTCGTATGTTATTCTTTCGCGTCATATGAATTTAAAAAAAATAGACAATGATTTAGTGCACTTACAGCGATATACTTCCAGTCCTTGGCCTGTCTCAGCGGACAGCGCGCGGTGCTGTCCTCGCCGTCAGCCACCACGTACTTGCCCAGGAACAGGTCGATGGAGTCCTGGAACACGTTGAGCGAATTCCAGTGACGTTGGGAGTGGCGCGAACAAGGGACGCCGTTCCCAGATTTTTTTTAGGCAAAACGGGATTTTGTAACATATCGTGTAATTATGTCGGGATTATATAATATCGTTTGTATTGGGTTACGCTTAACAAAAAGTTTCTTTTTTATAACCGATTCAGTCATTTTGAGTCACTGAGTCCGAATTACACTACCACCGCTTCATCTAGTACTTGTTTAAGCCTGTATTTTGTGTCCCACTGCTGGGCAAAGGCCTCCCCTTCCGTCTTCCAAAGGTCTCTATCCTGAGCCATTTGTTGCCAACCACGCCGAATCTAGCACTATGTAAAGATTATATCGGGATTATATCATATTGTTTGTATTGGATTATGCTTAACAACAAGCTTTTATTGGGTTTTACTTGTACCGTGTGCCTGTAACACAATCTTCCACTTGTCCTACAGAGTTGACACTCTCCATCTAGGACTTTTGCAGTGACTGGAAGTGTTTTAACACTGTTTTTCAATTCTGTTTCTAAAGTGTTACAAATAATACAAAAATATATTAGGACAAATCACACAGATTGAGCTAGCCCCAAAGTAAGTTCGAGACTTGTGTTATGGGATACTAACTCAACGATACTATATTTTATAACAAATACATATATAGATAAATATAAACCGTAATATCTGTTTTAAACAGATTTGTATATTTATCACTTACAGACTATAAGGTCTACATTCGGATAACAATGTTTACTCGTACACACACTATGTGTGCACACACACAGTGTGTGTACGCGTGCGCACGCGTACTCGCTCAGTTGTTTTCCTTCACCGGTAGCAAGTGGTGGTCTATGAAAACTACTATATATGAGTCATATTGGTATACAAACTCATATGGCACGAAGCCGTCACTAAAGTTATATCCCGTCAATGAGTTGATGCAATCTTAGTACTAGTCTAGTCCGTCTTATGTGCAAATATGAAAAAGCATCCTTAACGATGTTGACAAAAAGGTCATTTAACCTTGAATACCTATCGGCATTTAAATAACTTAAGATGTTCCGGTGTAGTCTTAGGTGCGACGCTGAAGAACCAACCTTATAAAGGTTGTAATAAAGGTCATGTTGCCTTTAATACCTGTCTGAAGCCATCACTAAAGTTGTTCTTGTAATATCTCGTCAATGAGTTGATGCCATCTTGTATGACGCCTCTGTATGTCCGTTTGCCTGTCCTAGTGTAGTCTGTCTTTAGGGCTCCGGTGCCCGAGTACTGCGTTGAGATCATGTCTGCGTGGTCTGCCCATACCTAGAGGAAACATAGATATTTTAGTATAAATATTGACCTAATGTTTTTAGGGCTGTCTGAAAAAGTATGTAGTTATTTTTCAGAGATAACGCGTTAGGAAATCACGTTGCGGTTGTTTCATGAGGATAGTCACATCGTGTGCGTTTATATACAGTATAATATAGTATAACTCACGTTGTGAGCGTTTCACAGCGACCACAACGCGCCGTGAGCGTTTCACAGCGACTACAACTCGTTATGAACGTTTCGCTGCGACCATTACGCGTTGTTAGCGTTTCACAGCGACCACAACGCGTTGTAAGCGTTTCACAGCGACCACAACGCATTTCGAGCGTAACTCACGTTGTTGAACAAGCTGTCGAGATGCGGATGCACATCGCCGGCTGAGCTGATGGCCAGCAGCTGCAGCGCCGCGTTCAGCTGCAGCCGCGCCAGCAGGCTCTGCACCACGTTGGTGCGGTCGAGGCAGTCGATGCAGTTGGTGCGGAATACGCCGCTCTGCCGGAGGAGGACGGTGCCGCCGCGTGAGAGGAAGTAACCGAACTCTGTCTATGGATAGCAAACACCGACTATATAAACGACTGAAGAATGTAATGATAAGATTGTCATACAACTACGTAATCTAACGTAAAGCAAGTTGACATACAACGGTAAATGACATGGGGTAACCTCGAAATCAATTTCCGGATAAAGTCTACTTCAATTTACCTTGCCGTAAAATCACAAAAAGGACTCGAGACTTTGCCCAGCAGCATCAAGGACATGGTAAGATTGTATTTTTTTCCCCATACTTTCGTGAGAATAATAATAAATTTGTATACGTGTAGGTTAATATTATTATTAATCATTCATTTAGTCATTCATTCAATCAATTATTCATTCATTTAAACGTTCAGTCATTCATTCAATTCTCCTTTGTTTTTTAACAAATCCCCACCTGTTCATGAGATATCCTGTCAATGAGCACGTTCAGGCGATGGTACCTCATCGACCTGCACTCCGCATGGAAATCGAAGGGCTCGTATCTGACCCCCGGTAAAGCTGCAGCCGCCACGGCCGCGCGGTAACCCCTTTCTAGGGCTTCTTCTTTGCCGCATTGGTCGATCTGTCGGGAAGAGAGGATGAGTCACTACACTAGTCGAGTCTGCGAGAAAGAAGTCTTGAACAATGTGGAACAGGCCACACAGCAGCCATGTTAACGATCAATTTATGAAGTCTTGAGCTGCTTTTTAAGTAAATTGAAATTTAATTGATTTTGAATTTTGTTATAAATTTTGGGTGCCATAAATTACTGCTACTAAGCTAAGCAATTTTTGATGGGTCAGATTGAATATCGGTGATTCCTTAATACAACATCGACTAGATTTAGATATGATTTGTTGATTGTTCAATACAAATACATTCATACATTCTTTCTTTCTTTAGACGGGGAAATGTACGAGAAGCGTGCAGTTTTGCAAATATCGCTACTTCAAAATTACACATTACTCACCAAATTGACCAAGACCTGGTTTCCGTATCTCTGCTGCTGGTCCATTAGATGCTTGGTGTAGGCGGCCACGTGGTCTTCGTGCGCTAATTCCATGGCCGGCTTGTACTTGAGGTTGGGGTACTGCGTCCAGTACAGCGGGATGGAACCTCGGGTTTGAACGAATGAGGACTTTTCACCGCCTCGCTCTATGATCTGTTCTGTCTCCACGAAGTTTGCGACATCGCCCTGTGTCAATTTTCTTTTTTTTTTCATTTCAAGAGGACATGAAAATCGTGGCGATCATTTTATGTAATTAAAATGTTATTCTTTATTGAAATAAATTCAAAAGTATTCTAGAATACGGACTATGTTAATTATTTGTTTGTCGAATTCAAACCATGGATTAGAGAAAAATAGTAGCTTAAAAACTTTGAATAATGTTATTGGCCAGTACTTTGGGATTCTCAAAAATGACAAACATTTAAGAAACTGGCCGAAAATGTTAAAGAAAATGCTAATAAACAGAAAATATGTTACGAATTTGTCACATACTGACTGAAAACTGAAAAGAAAAGAAAATAATTCCAAATTCAAATGTACCTGAGTGTCGACTCCTCTCATAAAGAATCTAGTACCGGCTCGCTGCACGCTGCGACGCGACACTAGCGCCCACGTCAGCTGGTGGCCATTTACTGTCACATTGTTTATTGACACAACTGCACCGGAAGTTAAGGATAGAATAAAAATAATTTGATATTTCTAATATAAGTACAATGTATATGAGCTTCGCCCCCTATTCGTAATGGCTCGCGGTATATTCTTCTTGTCCCTTAGTCGCCTAATACGACCTATATTATAACGGGGCGGTTTTTTTATACTACCAAGCAGTCAAAGTGTCATGTGGCCCATCAAATGGTAAGTGGTCACCGCAGCCTATGTAACACCATGTCACAAGCGCGTATCCTATTATAGGTCACCTTTGTGGTCTTTTGCCACAATACCCAGTAATTACACTATGTATAAAGGATACAGCCTTGTATAAGTGGAAGTGTGAAGTTCTGGAACTGTTCGTGGGAGAAGTCTTTAAGGAGATGGCCGTTCCACAGGAAGCGCGGGTCCGCACGAGTGGCTAGCGACATCTAGCGGAAAAATGTAACTTGCAATTTAATTCTCAACACACCAGGCGACTTTTCATTGTTTCAAACAAAAAAAAATTCAGCGCTATTTATTCCAACACGCTAGGCGAGTTTTCATTATCAGAAAACAAGTTCGTTCTCGAAATGTGGCTTAATATAAAACCAAATTCAGCGCTATTTATTCCAACACACTAGGCGAGTTACATTCTTGGAAAACAAGCCCAGCGTACTCGAAAAATAGTATGATACAAAATCACTATTTCGTTACTAATTTGTGCTTAAATCTTAAAATGTCTTATTAGAAGAATGACGTCTATCTTTCACCACAGTAAGAGCGTACTGTTCCCGTGGGAAATGGACGTTCACCCGCGGGCGAAAGTTAGTTAAAAATATTCACCTTGTGGAAATCAGGAGATACAGAGTGTAGCCGCTGCAGCGTGTGAGTCATGTCGTGGCCGTATGAGAAGTACAAGCCAGGGGTCTCCAGGGCGTAGCGGACTAGTCGCTCGTACGTATTGTTGTCTTCAATCTAAATAACAACCACATACCTGTTTACTATTAAGATTTTTAAAGGCGGAAATACATATGCCAGTGTGCAACCCACTTGTAAAAGATACGTGTCAGCATGACCCGGCTTCGCTCGGGTAAACTATACACTTGCTCAGGAAACCCACTAACTATTGAGGAAAACAAAAATCCGTGTGGTGGTTTTCGAGTTTATCGCGTATAGGCAGATAGACAGACGCGGCAGAGAACTTTGTTTTATAATATGTTAGAATAAGGATTTCGACGCTGTAATAATGACATTTGACACATTTTCTGACGATCTGAAACATTTGAGGGGATTTGAAGGGAATCACTACGACGAGATGAGGATACGTCACTCAGTCAGATGCCTTTAAGCGACTTGACCTCTCGATAAAATAAAAGTAGAAAATACAGTTGAAGTTGGCCACATACCTGTTTACTGTTAAGATGTGTTGTGGACCGCGCATACGGAATGATATCAGCTCCGGCCAGCTCATATATGTCATGGCCATTCAGTCTACCAACCTGAAATTATAAATGGAATAGTTTAAAGAATAAAATGTGTTCTAATTACCAAAAGCTTTGACATATGCATGAAAGAATCCAATTTTAACTTGCCATTATTGCTTTTTACTTTATTTATTAAGATCCTAGTATTGAATCTGTAATGGTTAAGTCGCCCACCTGTGGATCGAAGTTTGTATACTAATATGACTCATGTATAGTAGTTTTCATATACCACCACTTGCTTCCGGTGAAGGAAAATATCGTGAGGAAACCCGCACACTGGTTGATTATTAACTTGCCTGTGAAATGGAGAAGGCAATGGCAAACCACTCCATTAATAATGCCAAGAAAGTTGTTGTGTGTGTTTCATTCCACGTAATGACCACGACCCTCAGCCATGAGGAATACGACTATGAAGAGAAGCGAGATCCTATTATTTGAATAAATTTTATTCATTAAAAAATATCCTATGTTATCACATTGTAAACCCCAATGATAAGACATAGCGGACTTCATTAATACTAACCATCTAATGAACCTATGTTCCACAATGAATTATGAATAAGGAATAAAAAAATCTGATGACCAGATGTTGATGTGAATGCACTGCATTGTTCGTATGATAGTTTTTATTTACCGCAAGGATAAATCAGCAGTGTGCATCAAAATAGGAAAACTTGGTAAACTGTTTGCCTTCTAGTGTATAGCCGGCATTTTAATAAGTGATAACCTCTATTGTGTGAGGTTGAGTGATTTAATAAACACTTACCAATATTCTATACTTGACTATGACCAAATACAGTCCAGATATCAATTTAATTGAACCAAGAAACCCGCACACTGGTTTGTAAGCACTCTCTGGTATTGGAATCTTCACTGAATCATAGCCTGAAATAGAAATACATTACAACTACTAAAAAATACATTTTTATAAATTTGCTACAGAAAAAGCGCAAATAAAAACCAGTTTTAAGATTATAAGTTCAAATTGTTTATCTTTATTAAAGTATCTAAACAAATATGGAACTAAAAGCCTGTTATTGTCGACGTATCAGATACACAAAGGTGCCATCTTTACAACAGCGAAACAATGGCTATTCACTGGGCATATCAATTTTATTATCACCATTTTTTCTAGAAGTAGCCTCTACCTCACTCATGAACCTTCCGATCTCGAAGGACAAACAAACAAACGCACTTTTAAATAAATAAATATAATAGGACAAATCACACAGATTGAGCTAGCCCCAAAGTAAGTTCGAGACTTGTGTTATGGGATACTATGTTAAGGGATACTAACTCAACGATACTATATTTTAAACATATACATATATAGATATACATTCAAGACCCGAGCCAATCAGAAAAAGATCATTTTCCATCATGACCCGACCGGGGATCGATCCCGGGACCTCCTCTCGGTTCAGTGGCAAGCACTTTACCACTGCACCACCGAGGTCGTCAAACAATTTTTGACAATGCACAAGTTAGTTATGTAGCGGTAAACAGGTAACTACCTAAATCCGCTTTGCAAGATATTTATCAGCAAATTATTGGATTGATAAATAGCCTATATTGATAAGTATTCCCTATTTTATCAAAGTATTGGAATTAAATGGATGAAACATTAATAAATAAAGACTTGGTAAGTGGATAGAAGTGAACAATGTGTCACTGTTGTGAATAAAATCTGAATCAATATAAAGTTATTAATTTATATCAGTGATGTGACTTTTTATAGTGAAATATCTAGAAACTTTCGCTGCTTGACATAGACACTGCTGAAGATGCCTGTCTATTACTCAATAAATAAATAAATAAATACACAGGTTGACTGTTGGTTATTGTTAACGGTTGGTTGGCTGGAAGCTTGCCTTGTATATTTACCTTCTTGTTGTGTTGTGTGCTTTTAACATGTGTTATTTGTACAATAAAGATATTACAAACCAACAAATATACATTTGTCAAAACCTACTCACACAAAAGTATATTTAGTTATAACACTGAATGTAATCTACACAAACCACAATGCTAACGTAAATTTTGTATACAATATTTGGCAATATTACATCGGCAACATATTCACTGTGCTTGTTTTGTGGCTCCTGTGTTGTCTCAGTTTAGAGAAAAATTATGACTTTTCTTCACATTTTGAATGAGGCAAAACAGGCTCTAGTCCATCAGTTAGTCCTATCGCTGGATTGAATGTGGGACATCACAGGTTAATAAGAAAAATTACTTTTCACAGAAGCTTCTCCCGTGGATCTGTCTATAACCAGGACCTCACTGGGATTAATATTTGGCACCATGTAAAACTTTTCTGCTGTTGTATATCTGAAAAAATAAAAAACACCAATATTTTATTTATTGAATTCTGTATATTGATGCATCCTCAAAAATATCTGTCACAGATATTTTGGAGAATGCATCAATATATCAGGCATCATTAAATGTTTTATAATTCTAAAAATATACTTCCTACCAGCATTATAAATACGAAAGTTTGTGAGGATGATGGGTATATCTTTGTTACTGTATCACACAAAATCATCTAGATTGTTGTGAAATTTGATACATAGTTAGAATATAACTTGAAATAACACATAGGGTACTCTTTACCAAAAAATTGTTGAATTATTGTTGAAGCCCCAGGGGCCAGCTAGTAACCTATAAATGAATCAGATTTTAGTATAGTTTGTGTCAGCTAAAGGTTATAGATCAGAATTGCCATAAATACATTGAAGCTATCTCTATGATCAGATTTTATATAAAAGTTATAGCTGAAATAGATTTATTCTTAAAGTACTGTTGTTGTTACAACCTTCAGAGATAATAGGGTTCGGTTAGTGTTAATAAAAAATGTTAAGACGGGTAATTAGTGCAAATACGTGTTCAATAGTAAGAAAATGGTAAGCACCGAATACTTGAATATTTTCTAAATGTTTCATGTAAAAAATAAAGTCAAAAGGTCGGAAAAGAAAAAAGTTACGAAAAGAAAAATGACAATAAAAGAAAAAGTCATAGAAATTCCAAAACACAATACGAAGCCAGATGGTTAGCATAATTTTTGATTTTTTTCTGTCGGCCTATTTTGAGTTCGTATACAAAGTGGTAAGCACTTACAGTTTTATATCGTCGTGAATAATCGTACGATCTGCCATGATTTAAGCTTTCTATAACAAATTAATTTTATTATATGACTACGAGCACAAAACGACTTCAACTCCCCGACTCCCCGAGCCGAACTTCCGAACAAAAAATGACAAACATGACATGACATTATAAGACATTCATATAATGACAACATATCATGCATGCTGTAGGTACAGTGCGTTGACAATCGAAAAAGAAAGTGACTGCAATATTTATTTAGTCGATCGACGACAGTATCATTACTCCGCCCGCGCGCGGAGCCCTTTCTATTCTAAATCTATATTGCAGTACCTCCATAACATAAAATCATGGAGTTAGTAGGTCTTTCCGTCTCCTCCAAGGAAAATACTCTCCTCCGACTCTGTCAGTAGGATTAATTCATGAATAAAATAAGGTATTATCATGGAATACCGCCACAGTACAGCACTGTAAGTTAGGTACACAAAAGCTTTGCCGTCTTTTGCTATATCGATTAAAACATTTATTTTAGAGTACTTTATTAATCATTTCATTATGTAAGCATTCGTTTGTGAAAATATACAACAATGTCGCATATTCGGGTGCCGAAGTATTGGGAAAAGATAAAAAGTTTTCCATAAGATAAAAAACTTCGAAAACTGTGGGATACGCCTCACGCTGTAAAATTTTCGAACCAGTAAACGGTCGAATAAAGCTCAGATCACTTCACTCGTGAAGTGACTTATTAAAATATAGACTTCATACAGGTAAAACCTTTAGTCAAAATCAAGTTTATATCAGTTTATGACCACAGTTTATCAAATAATGCAGAACATGACCTAAAATAGTGTTACAATTTTCAGGATAATCCACTAAATCCTTCCTTTTTCCTTTAAACTCGCACCATGATTGCGTAGAAGGTATTTTTGGTCGTAAATCTGCAACAATATGGAAAATAGGCTTTTTGCCTCCATTGGCAATGTTTGTGTACCTTAGTTATACCAGTAACGCCATCTACGCTGAGCTTTGCGTAATATAATTAGTAGGTACTACCACAGATTACATAATACCCCAGGTACAACGAAGTACGTACTAATGACAAGGTAGTAGTAACGATAGCGCCTTGATTACCGCTAGTTTGTTTATTAAGCTAGCGATACTCTTTTCATCCGAGATCGGGACAAGCGGATAAATTTACAGTTTACTTCCGATAATATCAATTCGATGTTATTTATATGGAATTCACGAAGTACGTACTAAATCCATGGTTATATTTATAATATCATTCCATTCCATCATCTTTGCTTTGTCAATTAGTCATGTCAACTTGACACTCCCATGTGTATTTGAAGTTTAAGTCTTGTCATAACCTCAAAGTTTTGTTGTTCCCGACCGAATTGTTCTGGTTTTATCGGAGAATACGTTTTGTATTATTGATATAATTATGATAATTTAAAGTAGTAGATGTTTAAATATGGAGGTATATCCAGGTTTGATAAAAACTATAAATGATGACGAGGAAGTGGAAGATTTTTCTGAGGAATCTGATGAAGAAGTAGAGGTATGTTATTTACTTATGTTCTATGTATGTATGTATCTATGTATGATCTATGTATGTATGTTATTTACGTATTTTATTTATGATCAGTTTCGTCCCGAAAGTTAGTAAGAAGTAGTCTTAATTAGAACCTGGGTATTTGTATTGGAAGGCTTTAGAACACGGTGTGAAAAAGGAATTTGAATCATAACTTTGTGTCAGAGATAGTAGGTTAGGATTGTTTTATTCACCTAAACAAAACGAACGAGCATTATAAACTTTATGCAATATATTTTGTTTTCAGATCAGGTTTCCGTATTTATTTATGCAGTACAAAAAATAACTCATTTATATATGTTATTTTTTGTATAAACTGTGGTATTGCACTCATTGGGGCATTATATTACCAATATTCAAGTATGAGATAGGTCTTTTTTGTGTTTTTTATTTTTCTCATTATATTAATTGGTAATAATCTTTTCTGTTTCCAGTATCAACCATCAAAGCAGAAAATAAAGAGAAAAGCTGATTTTAATCCAAAATTCCAATTTGTGTCATCAGTAGAGGAATATAATAAGGTTTGTACATTTTTGTGGTAAAATCGTTATTTTGATTAATCATTGAAACATGTGATGAATATGTTTTAGTAGGAAGAATTAGATAATTTATTTACTTTTATTGCCAAAGTTGTATCCAATATAATTTTGAATATTTTGGTTATGTACATAAATAATATTTGAAAATAAATTTCATTTGTTTATTTTATAGCATAAGAACAGATTACAATCATTTAATATACAAGAAAACACACCCAAAACATATTCTTAGGCTTTTTTTTCTTCTAAATTTTTGACACGGCTTCAGTGCACTTTGTGTGACTATGTCAGCCTCATGGGGGATCTCTAATATAAACTTATCTAGCTTTCATAATGCTTGTCCACAAGATTCTTAGGCTTAATTGCTTAAACTTTAACTAATATTTATATTTTAAATATTCATTATATTGTAGAACACATGGGACGATTTGCACAAATATGTGAGAAGGAATGTGAAACAGAGCATCGATGAGAAGATAGAGAGGCGGAGGGCGCAGGTCAGAGTGAATGGGAATGCTGATGTTGATACCGATTCTGATTTGGATGACAAAGGTATGAATATTTATTTATTTATCTTTATTACAAATATGTAGAAGATGAACCTAAAACCTTTTTCTTTGGATTTTTGTGATAATTTTTTTTATATGGTTATTCATTTTCTGAGGAACACTAATCCTGTGGAGTTTTCGGGATAAAATGTATTCTTTTTTTTTTCTTCTAAATTTTTGACAAGGCTTGAGTGCAAAAATGTATTCTATTTTCTATTACAAGATATAATCTGTGTCTAACAACAGATGTTATTGTAACCATGTAGCAAATACTGTTACAATATTTTTGTATGAATGTGATACTTCTATAATGGCTCTGGATTTACTGACATGAACTTCTCTATGTCGGCCCACGAGTGGTAGTGATCAATCTAGAGCTGGAACTAAATATCTAAACTTGTCGATATTTTTTTTAAGTAGCAACAATATGTCCGACTGCTGGGCAAAAGCTAAAACATTTTTTTTAGCTTTTGCTTTGCTTTAGATAATAAAATAAAAAAACTAAATAGAAACTTGATGATATATTTTAGATGGGGAAGTGGATGAACTACAAATATCTGATGATGAACTCAAGAGGGATGAAATTAAAATAAAAGAGAAGAAAATCACCAAAAAGCAGAAGTTAAAACAGGTATGATTTACTTTATCACTTTCCATGATATTGTAACACATTATGTTTCAATGTAATTCCCCAGCTCCACAATATTGTGGACCAGGGGGCTTACCATCATCTCTTAATGAGATCCAGTTCAGGACCTAATGGTCATCATGCTGGACTGCTGCACTCAATATCATTCACAGCTTCGATTCCTGGTCAGAACGAGGTGGAAATTGATGTTTACCAGATTGACCTGGTGACTGAACTGGATTTTAGATGTTTATCAATATTGATATGTATATATGTTACTGTAAAATCCTGTATACAGGTAAATCTTAGGTTTTTTCAGAAAATCTTAGGATTTACCGGCATGGGTTGGTAAATATAAGGATTTATTGAATTGACGATTTTTTCGGGCTTTTACCATTAGAATTTAGTATATGCTAGGTTTTGCTACCGACGGCTGGTAAATGTTGGTTTTGGGAATAAAACAATGAGTAATTCTTATTTATCATTTATTTTTCAGTCAAAACCTTACATATTTTTATGTAGGTATCATAATTGTGAGAGTAATTAATTAACTAAGTAATTAGTCAAATCCTTACCTATATTTTCATTTGGTAAGTATTTTTATTTATAAATGTTTTTATATTTTAAAGGTAAAGTTTTACCTTCCTTTAAAATACTTCTTAAATAGTAAAAAATAACAAAAGTAAAATTATTTTCTAAGAAGAAGGTTTTGGAAGGTTATGCGTTAGATACCAGTAACCCTGTATATTTATTAAAACTCACAGGAACTAGAAGAAGGCGAACCAGGCACGAAGATAGAATACGACTCGAATTTCTTTGAAGAACCGCCGCCGTACGACGAGAACGCCACGTTCTACATGATGAACCTCTCTCGACCTCTGCTGAAAGCTATAGGGACCTTGAACTATGTCCATCCTACTCCTATCCAGGCAGCCACTATACCTATAGCTCTTCTTGGTAAGTGGAATTTTTCACAAGCTTTTACTTAGTCGAGGCAGGCGGCTACTGGACAATAAATTAATTAACTGTATTATTGATTCTGTGATACATATAGAGATCGTAAACATCAACCAAGGGAGAGGGGCGTAAAGGTGGTTTGAGATTTTTTAAATAGGTGATGAGCCGGGAACCTGCCTCTATTTAATCTAAATTCCACCTAACAGCACAAAAAACACAAAAACAACTAAATGTGGGCTTCAAGTTCCGCAACTCTTAGCTCTGTCTGTCCCGTAAAGGATAAAGACGTGATACTACATCTATATCTGTATTTTATCCTCAGGCAAAGACATATGCGCATGCGCGGCTACGGGCACAGGTAAAACAGCGGCGTACATGCTGCCGATACTGGAGCGACTGCTGTTCAAGGCGGCCGGGGTCGACAGAGTCACCAGGGTGCTAGTGTTAGTGCCCACTAGAGAACTTGGTGCTCAGGTCAGTGTTTTACGAGATTTGTTTTTAGTATCCCCCATCCTGGAGTCGATCTATAAATCAAGTCTTGCAAGAAAGATAAAACAGCACAGCAAGAATGGCAAAACAGTACAGTAACGTGACGTATGCCGCCAATATTAGAGTGACTGCAGTTCAAGGCGGACGGGGGCGACAACTCTGCCGTGGTAAGCCCGTGGTGTATTGTGTGGTAACTCTAGCACACAATACACCACGGGGTCACTTCACTTTTTAATTTTATGGCCCCATCGTTTAGCCAAATGATAATTTTGCCAATGTCAAGATTGAGAGAGACTCTGATACACCACAGGGTCTTCTTCTCCTTTCGAGTCCTTTAATTGTTAACTCTGGTGTTATTTGCGTCACTTGAAAGTAGGATAAGTCTTTACTCACCTCTCTTTTTTCTTTTAATTTTTATTTTCATTTATCAAAAGGAGATTTACATCTTGTCTATGGTTTAGGTCCACGCCGTTACGCGGCAACTGTCTCAGTTCTCGTCTGTGACTGTCGGGCTGTCAGTAGGCGGTCTAGACGTCAAGTATCAGGTGAGTTAATTGTCAAAGATTCACTGTTAAATTGTGTTAATTTTTCTGTCAAATCCAAAGTTTTTTTTTTTTTCAACATTGACCTTCGTTGTTCTCTCTCATCTCCGCATGTAGCTGGTTACGTTCCTATGCTGTGACGCTGCGTAGCCCGTGGTCAATATAGAAGAAATAACCACATACAATTTTGAACATTCGGCTGTCATTTTCTGTCTGACGTCAACCTTCCTTGGGGATGCTCTTGTTGTCTGTCGAGACTATGTTTCACTTAGTACATAAAACATCAACATATGACATAAAACATCAAGGAAGTGATGGTCTTAATCTATATAATTATTTAATTACTGTCTTTTCCCCGCGGCTTCGCCGTGAATTCCTCAACGCGGAAGTGACACGATTTTCATACAAAGTTTCACCCCCCCATTATAGTCATTTGGGGGATGATTATTGAAAAGATATTAGCCTATGTTTGAACGGGGATCTTTGACTACATGCATACCAAAATCGGTCCAGCAGTTTAGTCGTGAAAGCGGAACAAGACAGACTTTCGCATTTATGATATTAGTATAAATATTTTAATTTATTTATGTATTTATATATGTATATCTGACAGGAAAGCGTCCTGCGCCGTAATCCAGACATAGTGATCGCAACACCAGGTCGTCTGATAGACCACATACGGAACACTCCGTCTTTCAGTCTTCACTCCATAGAGGTACTGGTGTTGGACGAGGCTGACAGGTAGGTTTTTTAAATTGTATTTTAAGGTTAGAATTTGTCAGTATAATGGCTTAAACACCGCCATCTCTAGCTCATGTGATTTCTTCATATAAAAATATTTATTCTAGTTATTATATGAATCATGGTTTTGCAATTCGGCATGAAATATGAAAATGTCTGGTTAATTAATATAAGTACACAACATAACATATTAGATAAAAACTTTATAAACTTAAAAACAATAATTATTAGTAATACAATCTGTATTGTATTTAATTAGCGGGGAAATGCTTCATGCGTCATGGGCACATTTGCATCAGGTCATACAATTCTGGCCGGTCTATTTGACAGACAGTTGTATTTTTTAAACTATTAATTTATTTTTGAAAATAGTGTTAAGATGAAAAAAATCTGGAATCGAGCGGGAATACTCTACGTCGTCGGCGTAAGGCATAAAGAGATGAATTAATTCAGCCGAACTGGCATGGTCTCGATAGCTCAGTGGTCAAGAGCACTGTCCCGGATAGACAGGGGCGCGGGTTCAATTCCCGCTCGATTCCAGAACTCTTTCATTTCATTATTATTCTCAAAAATAAGTAAAAAAAGCATGTGTGACATGTTTAAATAACAAATCCATTTAAAATATTAATTAATTTTTCAGAATGCTAGATGAGTACTTCGCGGAGCAGATGAAGGAGATCATCCGCCAGTGCTCCCCCAAACGCCAAACAATGCTGTTCTCGGCCACCATGAGTGAGGAGGTCAAGGACCTCGCAGCCGTGTCGCTGAAGAAGCCTGTCAAATTGTTCGTGGACTCGAATAAAGATGTCGCTTTCAATCTGCGCCAGGAGTTTGTCAGGTTAGTTTTAGTATAGACAGAGGAAACTGATCATGAAAGAAATTATGTTTTGAAAAAGAAACATTTTCATCAATATCACCGTCTCTTTCCATCCAGGATTCGTGCCGAGCGTGAGTGCGACAGAGAAGCCATCTTGGCTGCTCTAGTGTGTAGAACTTTTCGCGATCGCGTAGTTATATTCGTACAGACAAAGAAACAGGCGCATCGCTTGCACGTGGCTCTAGGACTGCTTGGTGTTAAGGTAAGTTGACTATTTAATGTTGGCTTACTTTATTTCATACACCCATACTAATATTATAAAGAGAAAAGATACACACTACAAATCAACTTGGGGCAAAAATATTTTTTTTTGTAAGTATGTATGTTTGCAACGCGATAACTTTCGAACCGTTGGTTTGATTTTAATGAAATGTAAAGGATATGTATACAAAAAAAAAAGAATTTTTTGAATTCGCGGAGCAACAAAGTGGGTATAGTCGTTTTTGAAATATTCACAATTTTGTAATCTCACTCATCAAAAATTTATTGGGTTCGCGAGATCTAAGTTCGCGGTGAACAACTAGTGTTAGTATGGTTATAGACTGTCTAAATTTGAGCGTATTCCCGGTTTCTTCCTCATCCGTAGAGCATCGGAGCCCAGGATGGTATGGATATAGACTATATACTTTAGCAGCAAGCGGTAAAAAAAATATAAAATGAAATTTAAAAAAATATATTTTCACTCATCAAGGTGGCGGAGCTCCACGGAGCCCTAACCCAGCCCCAGCGTCTGGACTCCCTCAAGCGCTTCAAGGACGAGCTGGTCGATATACTGGTGGCCACTGATGTGGCTGCCAGGGGTCTGGACATACCTGGGGTTAAGAGTGTGCTCAACTTCACATTGCCCGCCACGTTGGAACATTATATTCATAGGGTGAGTTTTTTTCTAGACTGGTTTATTGGGGGTTTGCATTTCGATTGTCACTGTCGAGTCGATTCGAAGTGGGTCGCAACGAACCAATCACATTGCGGTGTGGTCGTCGTTGCGCCACAATGGCGCGCTGTGATTGGTTAGCTGCGGCTCACTGTGAAACGACTCGATGGTGAGATTGAAACTGAATAATCGCGCTACGCACACTGAAACGAAACATGCAATCTGTAAAGAAAGTGAACGAAAAGAATTTTTGACCTCAACTCAACAAGTATGACTAAATAGTATAAAACAAGGTCGCTTCCCCCTGTCTGTCCCTATGTATGCTTAGATTTTTAAATCTACGCAAAGGATTTTGCTAAGATAGTGGAAGATTTAGGTGTATAATTTATTATAGTTTTTTACCCGAGCGACGTAATAAAGTAAGTAAGCTAGTTAAGTAATAAATTAGTCATGACAAGTCTCGAACTTACTTTGGGGTTAACTCAATCTGTGATTGGTCCATGTATATTTATTACTAGCGGACCGTCCCGGCTTCGCTCGGGTAAAAGTATAATTTAAAAAAAAATGCCTACGTATCTCCTGAAGGTTTCGTCTGTTTCTGTGACAAATTTTATCAAAATCGGCCCAACATTTTTGAGTTAATTAATTACAAACAAAAATACAAATAATTTCGCTTTATGATATTAGTATGGAAGTATGGATATATACTTTTAGGTAGGCAGAACAGCGCGAGCGGGTCGCGCGGGTATATCAGTGTCTTTAGCCGGGGAAGGCGAGCGGAACCTGGTGAAGGCGATAGTGAAGCGGGCCAAGCGTCCCGTCAAGTCCCGCCAGGTCCCGTCCGATATCGTGGCCAAGTACAGGGAGAAGTTGAAGCGGTTGGAGCCCGAGATTGGTGAGAGATATAATTTTTGTTATTTAATTTGTGTGTTGAAGAAATTCTAAGGCGCGGAAAAATGTATGCTTTTACCAAGCAGTGGGTTGACGTAGTCTGAAAATGTAGATAGTATGTTTTGTTACAAAAATTTCTGTTTTGATTACATGATTTACTGTCGTAAAAGACGCGTTGGGAGCTGAATGAAAGGCTGTAACTTTTGGAAAAATTAATAGTGATATAGTGTCAAGTTTTTCGTATATTGTGATCATATGTTATGTCGCAGCTGGCGCCTGTTTCGCCTTCTGTATGAATCTGGTTAAACTGTGATATAAGCTTGTAAAAATTATTAATAAATAATTGAATTATGTCCCAAGTGAATGGTGGCTCAGAGGATAATTAGTGCCCCAGCAGTGGGGATATTGAAATGGCTGATGATATATATCGTATTACGTGTATAGTTATTAAGTATTTATATTTTTAGTTAGTATTTGACGAAGCTTGTGGCGGATACTTTTCTGTATACGTTTTGAATAGCATGAAATAATAAAGAACAACTTAAAAATATTATTAGTTAAATAATATTAGTTTTAGTATATTAATATATATATTTATAATATATGTCACTGGCAATTTGTATTATGTTTTTATACTGTATTTATTTTATGACCTAAAATAAATGGCTTTATCATTATTATTAAAATATTTAATTCCAGCGGCGATCCTCGACGAAGAATACGCGGAGAAGCAACTGAACAAAATGGAACGGCAGACCGCGAAACTGGAGGGGGCCATAAAGAAGGAGGAAAACGGACCAAAATATGAGGTGAAGAGGCAACACGACTGGTTCCAGACTCCCAGAGAGAAGAGAGAAGAGAAGGAACGATTGGCCTTAACGCAGCATACAGGGAAAGGTATATTAGCGAAAGTTTCTTGAAATACATTTAACAAATATGTAAACTTTGTTTCAAGTTCATTTATTTGCCTTTTGTTTTGTTTTTTGTTTCCCTCATACAATAAAGAGAGACGCCTTTTAGAACACGCGAAAAAACACAGGCTTTTTTATTGTAGGTACAGTCTGCCACAGAGAAATCTGACCCACCCGCGATTTGAACACCACCTCTTAGGGGATCAGATTTCTCTGTGGCAGACTGTACTACATCTATTCCGAATTTCATGAAAATCGGCCCAGCACGTTCGCATTTTTAAAATTTGTATGTATTTGTTTTTTTTTTAGAAAAACAACAAAAACAGAAAGGCAAAGGCAAGAAACGCAAGCGGGACGGCGATGACTCGGAAGACGAGGTCGCTGAGAACAAGAAGAAGAAGCCGAACAAACACAAGCCTAAGGACACGCCCGAGGAACGAGTCAAACGGGAGATGGAGAAGGTAATATATACTTATTTACAGTACTTTTAGATTCGCCCTGCCAGACGCATGCAACCTTATTTCGTTTTACGTTCGAAACGGTGCAGGGCAATGGTGGCACCGCTTACCCCACACGTCTGTGTTAGCCCTGTGTATTGTCATAAAATTTTTCTTAGAGAAGTGGCAATTAAGGCTCTCCTCTTTGATCCCATATAAATAGTTTTTAGTTTTGACAAATATAAACAGTGAAGGTCTTATTTCTGAATAATTATTTTTGTTTCGCGTAAGTGACCGACTGTCTATAATACTTTAATGATCAATATTCCCAGGTTGCACTCCTCCAATCAAGAATGGCCAAAAGTAAGAAGAAACAACGCAGAATTCGCGCCGTAGACAACGACGACCGTCCCCAAACTGTAAGACAACCATCCAAAAAGAAAAAAGTCAGCAACTTCACCAATGACCTGACAGATACATCCAAAAACGCAGCGAAAAGATTGCGGTACGATGCAAATTTAGTACAGAAAGGTAAAATGCCTAAAGGAGGACCGCAGCGAGGCAAAGGTTTTAAAGGAAAGGGCCAGCAGAAAGGAAAGGGACTCGCGAAAGGAAAGAAAGCGTTCGGTAAACCCCAAGCGCCGAAAAGTGGACGTAGAAAAAATTAATAAATTGTGCCTTTAAATGTTTGTTTTATTTTTTATATTAAATGATCTTACCGTGGTGTCAAGCCCGCTACAAACTATATAAGTGGAACTCAGATGACGACGCGAATGCACGAACATTGCGTTTCTTTGATGCAGACTTCAAATAAGCGAGAAAAAGGTCAAAAATAAAATCTTATATATAGGGGTCACATACATAGATCAACAAAATAAAAATTCTTAGATTTTATAAACTTTTTTTTTTTATCTGTTTCATTTTCTACGTTAGGTAGATTTATTATTGTCGCGGTCCGCGAGTGGGGGACCCTTCCCTTCCTTTCTATGTTCCGCGACCGGAAACAAAACATGTTTTGACGTTTATTTAGGCGGATGCGGATACAGAAGTATTACGTTCGTTTCACACAACAAAATTAAAGCTTTCAAAATTCATGTTTGTAAAATATTCAATCGATCGATTTAAAAATAAAAAATATCTATCTCTATCTAACTTTCATTTTGCTAGAGAAAATTTCGATGGTTTGTGAAAAGTCCACAATAGAGAGTATTACTGCACATTTATTCCGCCAGAGTACAGCACTATATGTTACGCACACAAAAGCTTTGCCGCATTTTACTATGTCGATTAAAACGTTTATTTTAGATTACTATATTAATCCTTTCATAATGTAAGCATTCGTTTGTGAAAATATACAACAATCGAGTGCCGAAATTTTGAGAAAAATCGTTTTCCCTAAGATAAAAACTTCAAAAACTATGGGATACGCCTCACGCTGTAAAATTTTCGAGCCAGTAAACGGTCGAAAAGAAGCTGGGAACACTTCACACGTGAAGACTTATTAAAACACACGTGAAGACACACTTCACTTCACACGTGAAGACTTATTAAAATATGGACTTCTTACAGGTAAGATCTTCAGTTAAAATCAAGTTTATATCAGTTGACCAAATAATGCAGAACATAACCAAAAATAGTGTTATTATTTTCAGGATAATCCACTAAATCCTTCCTTTTTCCTTTAAACTCACACAACGATTGTATAGAAGGTATTTTTGCTAGTAAATCTACAATAATATTGAAAATTGGCGCTTTTTATCTCCATTGGCAATGTTCGTTTACCTTAGTTGTATCAGTAGCGCCATCTGCGCTGCGCTTTGCGTAATATGCCCTAATATTACTATCTACTCATCTTCGCATACCTATATAATTTCCAACTCTTTCATCATTCGTATCTTTTCTTTAAAAGATATTTATTTTACAACATGTCTATTTAGAGATTCTAATAAATAAATAACCATAAATGATTATATTCTATTTGAATCCAATTTTATCCAGCTTTTATTATATTAGGTAGGTAGGTACTCTATTTTTATGAAATTTATATTTGGCGCCATTTAAAAACTACAACGACAAAATGTCTTCTCTTTGGTCGACAAATAGTATCATAGACAACAAATGTGGCGTCTTTATCCACCGAGTGGATGTTGTTTATGCTCGACGTTTTCCTTTGGAAATTGTGAACTGGATGTAAATTTTGCTAAATTTCATTTATTCACCATCAAAAGTCATGGTTCCAGTTTCTATTTAGTGAAATCCACACACGGCGCCACTGATAGTGCATCGAAACTTTTCGTTATTGTAATTGTGTTCTGGTAAATTACTAAAGTTTTTTCTTGACCAATATAGCGGGAAATCGCCGTCGTGACGCGCACAATATTGTTCGTATTCATCTCGAGGGCTGATAAAGTCTCATAACCGTCTTGTTATGTGTTCATTTACACTTTGACAGTGGTATAGTGACATATTTTGTATGATTTGACAATGTCCGAGGAAATGGCGATTGGTGATAACGCTTCTATCGAAGAAGCTAAGTTGAATGGAGATGAGGCGGCGCCTGCGAGCGCGGTTGATGCTGAGGCGGTCACTCAGGCTACTCCGCAGGCCGAGGCGGAGCCAGAAGTGGCCCCGGTAGAGGACGCGCCAGCTCTCGCTGAAGGTATGAAAACTTTCACATAACCTATTAGATAATTTACTTGACATACTTTTCTAACCATATTGCAAGATTCATAGCTAGGAAAATCCTTAAAAACTATCAATTTGATTGTTGACTATGCATGTTTTTTTTTATATAAGCAATCATGCAAGTTGTTGAATTTTAAAATCAAATATGCTTTACATGTAACCATTGCTTGTCTTACTCAGTGTAAGCCAATTAATTAGCATGTTATTTTAAGAAACATTTCAGTGTGCATAGCGGGTAATTGTTTCCTCGTGTAATCATGGTTGTTGCCATCTTGTAGTATCGGTAACTACTCTCAAATCTGATTATTTTCACACTTCTGAATCGCAGTTCACTAAATCAAAATAAAAACAATTTTTAGAATGAAATAAATGACCTCACCAATCTTTATCTATTTTTTCCTCTTTTTCAATAATGAAATTAAATAATCCTACTAATATTGTAAATGCAGAAGTTTGTGAGGATGTATGCATGTTTGCTTCTTTCACGCAAAATCTACTGGACGGATTGTTATAAAATTTGGTACATGAGATAATGGAATACTTTGTATCTTTAAATTCCACTGGAGTGTAGCCCCGGGGCGCAAGCATTTTCCTGAGAACTTTTTTTTGTTGTGCAAGTTTACTGAAGAAAAGGTGTCTGCAGTGAAGTTTGTTGTGCTGTTTATTCACCTATGCTTTAGAAGTCGGCAGTAGACTTGTTTTAAGTATTTTTTTTACATCAATAAGTGATGTATATCATCCTATGTAGGATACAGATATTTAATTCGAATTTTGGTAACCCTATGTTGATGGGAACACATTAAATCTACATGTAACTTGGCAGAACCTAAGTTACTGCCTAATGTTATGTCTTTAAGACCACATACAATGCTTAGTTTCAAAATGCTACAATTTTATTTAAATTTCTCTTCATTTCAGAAGTACCAGAAGTAAAAGACGAGAATACTGAGGATGTTAACATGGCAGAGCCTGAACAACTTTCAGAGAAGCTTGTCACAGTTGGCATTGACGACGGAGACGAGAAGAGAGGAATTAAGCGGAGGGCCTCCACAGCTTTCAGCGATGCGGGGAAAGAGGACTTTAAAGGCTTTGAGACTGGAGAAAGTAAATTTGAGTCTTCCTACAGTCTAGTGTACAGTCGCATTGTTGGTAAGTTGTGTACTAATATTTCAGGTCCATCGGTTGAAGATAACTGTTTCAAAATTTACTTGTAAGATTCCACACGATACATAGTTACATTGCAAAAATAATAAAGAACTAAAATTTTGTTACAACTTTTATTATTATGAAGTCATCACCATAAATGCAATATTTAAGGTAGCTGTTGAACAGCTTTCTTTGAACGTTTTACCAAGTTATGTGTGACGTCACTTCTATGTGTCATTTAGTATGGAGCATTTGGATGAGTTAAAAAATGTGTGATTTTATTTTTGTCATCTTTCAAATTCAAATTCAAAATTCTTTATTCAATTTAGGATGATATACATCACTTATTGACGTCAAAAAATTACTTAAACTAAGTCTATTGCTGGCTTCCAAAGCGCAGGTGAAGGAGAAGCGGCGCAACAAACTTCACCGCAGCCTTTTCTCCAAGGATGTCAATTAACAAATATAGGTCTTATACATATATTAAAAATTAGGAGGACGAATTTGAAAGTATTGTCATTATCACACTATTTTTTCACTAGTGTTTCTATTAATATGCCTTAAAATAGTTCTCAAACAAAAAATTTAACACTTACCCTATTGACTTCGAACTTGAACCTGCCTGTCTATAAATTATTCAATAAATAAACTTCTAAATTTTGAAAAGTATTCAATACATTCTTTTCTAACATCAACACTATCATCAATCTTTATCAATCACCCCCAGACCGCTTGGAAGCTGAAGTGTCAGCGGCCGTGAAGGATCACATACCACTGCGCTCCGTCATGGCCACGCCCTCTGCTCCTCTTCGCGCCAGCAAACGCCCGCGACAGGACACCGGTGAGAAACTAGCGTTAGATTCCCTTGCCAAGGAGCTGTCTGAAGCTGTCGAACATTTGAACAAGGATTGTAAAGAGAACATTACACCACATGTTAAGAAACGTCCGTCGCGGGCGGTGGAAGCTGGTGAGACTATTTTTACTTGGTTTAAAATGTGATAAAAACTGATTAATTAAATCAAATTAAAGTCAATTAAATCTTATCTTTTCTTAATGCGTCTGGGCATACATATTTTTGGATTATGATTTAGATCAGCTCCTTAATCTAGATATTCATGTATCATGATTGTAATCTGTCTTGTATGCAATTAAATAAATAAATAAATAAACATTAAAGCGAGTTTGTAAAAGTGAATTGACTATAGAACCTTTGGTATAGACTCATCAGATGTAAAGTGTTGCCTGACTATTATTTAACAAATAATACCAGAGTTTTCTGTTCTACGCTATGGTTCGCTGCTATTCGCGAAAATCTAACAAATATAATGTTAAGGTTTCCTCAACTAATGTTTTGAAATTGTGAAATTGTCATGTATCTATTTATTACATGAGAAATTTGTTCATTCCAATAGATTCCATAACAAAATTTAAGTCCTCTAATATTCAATCAATGGAATTGAATGAATGAATTAGATATAAGCTTTATTTCACGACAAATTTTAAATTATATACTATTTCTCAAAAAGCTACAAACTATAGCTGCTATATAGAATCATATAATATACAAATTTTGTTTCAGACGGATCAAGGCCCTCGTCAGCTTTATCGTCAAGGTCTGACGGCGATGGAGTCATCTCTACTGATGTAAGTTACATATTTTGCTTTTAAGGTTCATTAATAAAATGGCAATAATGGACTTCTTATTCCGCCTTTTAGTCAGCCTTTTATTTTTTCTGTGCAAATATTAATAAAGCTTAAATAAATAAGAATGTATAAGTTGTAAACTGTTGTGTGCATCGATAAATAAATATATGTATATAGTTTTCTTGGTTTTTGGAAAATACAATGTCATATTTTCAAACAAGCCTGTTTATTGTCATTAATACAATAGTAATATTAGTCAGCAAGAAAAGTGTATATTATTTTCTTTTCAATATTTTCTTAGTATTTCATAGTTCATTGGGTAATTTATTATAAATTTTAGTAGCCATTCTAAATATACTAGATGAAATTAAAGTGTCAATATATTATAACTAGTTGTTCGCCGCGGACTTAGACCTCGCGAACATAATACATTTTTACAAAATTGTTAATATTTCATAAAAGACTTAAAACTGATTTTGATGCCCCACGAACTTAAAAATTCAACATGCCTTTTAAATTTCATCAAAATAAGACCAACGGTTCGAAAGTTATCGTGTTACAAACATATATACATATAAAAAGTGTATTTTTGTTCCAAGTAGAATTGTAGACTTCGCTAGCTTTACTCACTAGGCCAAAAATAATCTGATAAACTCGTATATAATTTTGGATAGCTTCTACTGTACTTAATTAGTTTCCTGTTTCCTGTTTACTGTGTGTACCTTGTGTGTATCCTGGCGTGCAGACGACGAGCGCCCCGCGCGCGCGCAGAGTGACGACAGAGATGGGGTCGCCGCTGCTGCGCGCGCCGCTGGAGCGCGGCTGGCGGCGCGAGCTGGTGTACCGCGCGGCGCTGGACGCGCATGCGCGTCGCAACGCTGACATCTACTACTACACGCCCAAGGGGAAGAAGCTCAGGTCCACCAGAGAGGTTGGTTCGTGATGTAGCCCGGGACTTCTAAAATATAGCCTATAGCAATCTTGGATAATGTACCTTTCTAATGGTGAAAGAATTTTTGAAATCGGTTCGGTAGTTTCGGAGAACCTCAAACATACAAACTCACAAACGCTTACCTCTTTATAATACTAGTATAGATGATATACGCATTTTACAATGGTGAATGAATGATGTGAATGATAATTGGCGAGCATCAAAAGTGATGTTGTATATTATATACTACTACACATCCAAGGGAAAGAAGCTGAGGTTCACCAAAGGTTGGTTCATTTACTTATTCCAAATTTAATATTGATATATGCTTGTCACAATGGTGAATGAATTGATGAATGAAATGAAATTGATCTTCCTCTGTAATATTAAAATTTTATATAGTCCTGTCTTTGCTTCCTATGAAAAAAAGACATCGTGAGGAACACACCGGTTGATTATTAACTTATGAAGGAGGCAATGGCAAATTAATAGTGCCAAGAAAAGTGTGTTTCATTCCAAGTAATGACAACGACCCTCAGCTATGAAGATAATTTTAAAGTTTTTGTGTGAAATACGAATTGTAATCATTGTTACAGGTGTCGGAGCACTTGTCCGGAACGGGATTGACATTGGAGAACTTTTCGTTCTTCAAGGAACCACTCGGATTGGACGATCCTGAGAAGGAGATTATACGGTAAACATACATTTCACACATAGTTTCAGTTTAAGTTCTATATAAAGTTTCCAGATACAATTGTCTGGGAACCATAACAGGGAAAACTGCATCAAAATCTGTTGCCGGTTTAAAAAAGAAAGGTTGGAAAAGGCAGACTTCCGCGTAAGTTTTTCTTTTAGGCGACTTTATTGAAAGAAAAAAGAATAAATTTATATTTGCTCGACGATGGTTCTCAGAGCAGTAAAGTTCTTGCCACTGAATTGAGAGGTGCCATTTTCGATCCCTGGATGGGTCATGATGGAAAATGATCTTTTTCTGATTGGCCTGGGTCTTGGATGTTTATCTATATATGTATTTGTTATAAAATATAGTGTCGTTGAGTTAGTATCCCATAATACAAGTCTCGAACTTACTTTGGGGCTAGCTCAATCTGTGTGATTTGTTCTAATATATATATTTATTCCAAAATTAATCATTCATAAAATTGACATTACCACAGTACAGATTAATTATATAAAGTCAGATAGTAAAAGTAATTCTTGTCTTTGTTACATTTGAAAAATTATAATGACCGCATGACCGCAGCGGTCGAAACGCTCTGAGAACCACCCTCAAACGGCGACGGTATAAATGACTATTGTATTATGTTTGCTCGAATGCAAACATGAACTCCTTAACGTGACCATACTATTAAAAGCGTATTGATTTTAATATGAACATTGTGAGCCAGTGACGCGAAGATGATCAGGCGCGTGGAGTCCCCGGTGGCGGCCGCGGAGGGCAAGCGCGCGCCCAAGCCCAAGCCTCCCAAGGGCGCCAGTCCAGAGCCCAGTCTCAAGTCTCCGCCCGCCAAGATCAAGGTACATCTGACTCTGTTCTACTTCATCCGAAACAAGATTCTTTCAAATTCAAAATTCTTTATTAAATATAGGATGATATACATCACTCATTGACGCCAAAAAAATTACTTAAACTAAGTCTACTGCCGACTTCAAAAGCGCAGGTGAAGAAGAAGCGGCGCATCAAACTTCACCGCGGCCTTTTCTCCAAAAACGTCAATGTAGGTAATAACAAATGTAGGTCTTATACATGCATATATTAAAAATTAAGAGCAAGAATTCACATCATTAATAAAAAATGTCAAAATTTAAATAAATAAAAAATGGATAATATTTTCAATAAAATTTTATTGAAAATTGTCAAAAAAAATTATATAATATGTATAAAACTAAATGTACAAACGTACGTAATCACAATGACAACTATGCCGGACTGCTACATTGAAGGTGCCGGGTTCGATCCCCGGTCAGGTCAACATAGAAAATGATATTTTTCAGATTGATCTGGGTCTTGAATGTTTATCTATATATGTATATGTTATAGAATATAGTATCGTGGAGTTATTATCCCATAACACAAGTTTCAAACATACTTTGGGGCTAGCTCAATATATTTATTTATTCTCCGCCAGGTGAAGTCAGTGGGGTCCAGACTAAGCACGAGTTCCCCCTCCACCCCGGCCGCCAACAACACGAAACAACAGAAGAAAGCTACCGACAACAACAATTCCGCCGCTTGGAAGAAACCCAGGTATGTTGCACCTGATTGAACCGGTTCATACTAGTTGTTGATTGGTTTCAACTGCTTTTGACAACGCTCGAACCAGGGTGACGCTCATTGAAAATTGAGCTTTATTGCGTCGTCTGTAGACTTACTTTACTTTGATAATAAAATTAGGGTGTTGTTCGCTGTCAGCTCTCGTCTTGTCATTGTAAAGTATATCTACTGGGGACGCTTTAAAGCTCAGTTTTCAATGAATATTTTAAAGTTATGATTTTGGTTGGATCTTTCTTTAGTTTGTTTTATTTTTACGTAATCGATTTGTCATTGTGATTTTTGTGAACACGACGGTTTGATACATTTTAGATTAGATTATTGATTACAATGTACATTTAGTATATTGAAATCTACTATTTACATAATTTTACAGACTGTCAAGGAAGTGGTGGAAATGAATGAGATTTGGCAACACTGAGTGTTTATCAACCAATCTTTTCATTCAAAAATGTTGTTCGTTTAAAATCCGTTTTCTTAATTTTCTTGACAGACTGTAGAAATATTGGTTATCATGTACAGTTAACAGCACATCAAGTTACCCTGCATGAACCTCTATGGCGCGGTAATAGCGACGAGTTTGCAATGTATTTGCGTAGGTTGATGTACAGTTGACTGTTCACTTTAGAAAATAAGTTATTTTATAAAACCTTTTTTTTTGTAAACTTGTAACAATATCTATGCGAGCTCGACTGAGTTAATTAGACGGTCAAAGTTCCATCATAAAGAAACAAGCTAAAGTGAAACTTAAGACTAACAGAGATTGTACGAAATATGTGTTAGCTTTAGTGTAATTTTTATGTGGAACATTTTTTTTGTTAGTCGGTTTATCTTGCTGGTTATCATGGTTACTATGTGGAATGAAACAGATATTTTTTGCAATGTTAACGAAGTGGTTTGCCATAATCCTAATTAATATTATAAATGCGAAAGTAAGTTTGTTTTTTAACTCTTCACGCTTTACCTGCTCAACCAATCTTCTTGAAATTTTGCATACACATAGTTTGAAGTACTGACAAGGACATAGAGATGAGAACACATTCCCATGAGAGCGAAGCTCCGCAGCGCAGCTAGTACTTTATACGGATAAGTTATCTCGTCTTTATCTCTTATGGGGTAATCAGAGACAGCATATGCGAAATAGAATATGAAATTTTAGAATTGATTATTCATCAACTAATACACTTTCAAATTCAGTCTGATGGATTCTAGTAAAATACTATAACATTTATCCAGTAAAATAATTGGTCTAATAGCAGTTCTATCCTGTGATAAATCTCAATCATCTGTGCGTTTTCCCGGTCGCATCCTCAGTCGTTAAACGTTGGAGCACAGGGTTCGGGTTAATATTAATTAATTGATAAATATCAGCCACAATTGTGAAATTACGTTCTTAATTAAATTAAAAAAAAAATACTAAAAATCATTACCGTCTACATAATTCAGTGGAGTGAATCCAAATGTATAATTCGGGGGGCTGATTGACTCGCGCAATCAGCCCTCCACCGCGGGTACTGAGCCGGCGCGAGTGTAGTCGTATGCGGCCAGGCCGCTCACCGCGTCGCCCGCCGCCGCCGCGCCTCCTCCCCCGCCGCCTCCGCCTCCGCCCCCGCCGCCGCCGCCTCCGCCTCCGCCTCCGCCGCCGCCGTTGCAGAGCCGGCCGCCGCCCTCGCCTGATGTCACGGTGAGTTTTTTTTCATTTTTCCAGCCTTTACCTGGCTATTTATGTTTAATGGTTGACTGATAGATAATCCAAGAGCCAGGTCAATCGGAAAAAGATCATTTTCCACGTTGAGGCGACCGGGGATCGAACCCGGGACCTCCAGTGTCGCGGAGACCGTCAAGAGGTTTATAGAAACCTGAAATAAGCCCACCTTTTTTACATATTTCTTTTTTTTGTAATTTTGTGCAATAAAGTTTTTAAATAAATAAATAATTCTATGACAGCTACTGATTTTTCTCACAATAGTATTAAAGGAACCATGGTGTCGTTACTATAGTTGTTGAATACAAGTTTTATACAAGAATGACATGACATTTTGAACACAAGCTTTTATTGTCGCCGGAGATATTTTGCGAGGCGTGATAAATTATAATAGTACATTGTCACGCGAAATAAACCTGTATACAAAATTTCAGCTTGCATTTGTTCTAAAATAATATGTGTGTTTTTGATGTAGGTTAATTGGTCATTTCCCCCTTAAAAGTCTGTTGATTTTATTAATATCAGACATAGACCATTTTGTTAGTAAAAATGAGATCTTGACTAAAGATATTATTGAGACATAGAGATAATATAATAGACATGTTTGGAGATAAGTCTGCGGTGAATTTGTTGCGCCGATTCTTCTTTACCTGCGCTTTAAAAGACTATGACAGAGTGCTAGATTAGTAAATGATTTGTGTTTTTTTTTACATGTGTTTTAGTTATGGATTTGAATTTTATGTATGCACGCCATAAGGCGCACGCGTAAGCCTTACCCCCGCGAATTTATGCACAAATATTGGAATCCTAACTAATATTATAGATGCGAAAGTAAGTTTGTTTGTTTGTTACCTCTTCACGCTCTATCTACTCAACCGATCTTCTTGAAATTTTGCATATATTATGTAGTATTTATTTATTTTTACCTTTTCCCAGCAGTGGGACACAACACCTACAGGCTAGATAAAATAAATATTATTTTTGTAATTTAACCGGCGGGCGCAGTCGCCGCGCCAGCTGGTGCAGCCGTGTTCGCTGAGCTGCGGCGCGGGATTGCCGACGCTAGCGTGCGCCGCATGCCTGTGTCTCTACCACCCCGCCTGCATCGGGTACACCCACTCCGCACCCGCACCCGCACGGGTGCTGTGTAAGGTGAATCTCTCTCTCTCTCTCTCTCTCTCTCTCTCTCTCTCTCTCTCTCTCTCTCTCTCATCTTCGTGTGCCGCGTTAGGGGCTGCGACGCAGTATATAATAATAATATTGTAATATTGTTTCCTTAATAATTTTATTTTTATTTATTTATTTTAACAACATAAACACAGAACTATCATATTTTACATAACCTTTGTGACAGATTAGCTATTAACTACTAAAAGGGTTTGAAGATTTGTGGCATACCTACTGCCGCCATTTTGATTTTTTTTCAAAATCGCGGCCAGCCATGAAACGTATATAAATCGATAGCTGACATTAATACCAACAAAAATATTAAAACAATGACCCTCGTAAAGTGTCAGGTTTCTGAGATAATAACCGTCAAAGTTGATCACGTGACATCCATAATTATAAGCAAGGGTATGTGTTCTGATGAATCAAGATATTAAAAAAAATAACTTTTAGAACAAATATGTATGTTGCATTGTATCTGGATATATTTTTCAACTTAATAACATATTTTGTGACCATCTATGTGTGAGTGCAGTATCGTCATTTGATTTAATATGACATTTGACATTATAGGATAAATAAAAGTAATAGGTACCTCTGTAAAACCATTTACTACATAACATAAGATAGGAATAATCATAAAATTAAAAATTCTCTTTACATTTATATTGTGGCATAGTTTTATGGTTACCTACTACAATTTCTCTTTTCGAAAATAGTTATATAAAAACCTGGATTTCTTTTTACATTGGCACAAAAGGGAAAAAAATTAAAAGTACAGTTTAGGAACAGTATTTTTATTGCCCGATAAAGATTTTAAGGCATCATGCTTTTAGTATACACAATTTAAATACTTTTGAGACTACAAATACAAAAATCACATTCATAACATCAATACAAATACTAAATAACGAATAACTCGCACAGAGAGGCGTTTACTCCCGCATAGAAAGAACACAGGTAGCAAACTGAGTGCAGCGGTCGGGGGTATAAAGGTGGCAGGGCGCATCTCCCTCCACCACACTCCCCCCCCCCCCTTCCGTCTCGCTTGCACATTAGAATAATACAATATATAATCTATTTTCTTGCTATATATAACACCTAAAACAATACCTAATGAACAGTACGTCACCATTGACTTTTTTGTCGTAGTATGAAATATTCTTATTAAGTACATAGTAGCCGCAACATGTAGAAATATCATGAGGCATAGTTATCTGTTTTATTATTAATATTATCTATACCTATTAGAATATTTTGTGTATGTTTACACATTGTTATACCAAATAGATGGGATTATAGTCGCTATTAAAAAAAAATCACGTGATCAACTTTGACGGTTATTTTCTCGGAAACCTGACACTTTATGAAGGTCATTGAATTAATATTTTTTGTTGGCATTAATGTCAGCTATCGATTTATAAAAGTTTCATGGCTGGCCGCGATTTTGAAAAAAAATCAAAATGGCGGCAGTAGGTATGCCACGCTCCATAGTAAAATCTTCAAACCCCTTTGAGAATACATTTTTACAAATGTTTTAATGATCTTGGATCATTGGTAAAAAGTAAACAAAATTTTGTATTTATTCGTCTATGATATTACTGCATGTCTATCCTCAAGCTTCTTGGGAATGCTATTGTTGTCTAGCAACTATTAATGCTGTGCGTTCCTTAGTAGCCTCGTCCGACATCACAGGGAAATATGGAGTGGTCATATTTTAGGGCGGTACCACACACTCTTTTGATATGGAACATAAATATCTAGAAAAATAAAGTATATTCATCAATTATTTCTTACAACCCTATACGCATATTTCGCCACAAATCCATAATATACCTGCTTATCATCAATACATATTATAAAACGAAAGTAGATTCCCGCTGTCTGTCTGTAACTATATATGCTTAGATCTTAAAAACTACGCAACGGATTTGGATGCGGGCATTTTTAATAGATAGTGTGATTCCTGAGGAATGTTTAGATGTATAATTTATCATGGTTTTACCCGAGCGAAGCCGCGACGGGCCACTAGTACTATGATAAACCTAAACTATGAATCTTGCATGTATGTCCTACAGAACTGTCGCTCATCTTCCCCCTCACTGGAGCCTCCGCCCCTGACCCACAAGTCCGGGGTCAGCGTGGCCGTGCCCGCGCCCGTGCCCAGAAGGCTGCCAGGACCGCTGCCTGTGCCCGTACCGGTGCCTGTACCGAAGGGGATACGGCCGGATAAGCGTGTGACATTGAGAATGAAAGTTAGTTTAAAATGTTGTTTATTAAAATTCTATTTACTTAAGCCCGGTGTCTCCAGTTTTTTAACGGCAGTTTATGTATTCGCTATCGAATAAATAAATTGCCGTTAAAAAACTCAGAAGCCGAGCATCAGGGACCCAAAATTAAACCAACGTATAAGCTTCTATTCATTATGCTTCCCAGCACAATTTTACAGATTATCCTTAAGGTGATACATAACTGCACACTAGCGCCACCTTCACATTTTTACCGATTTCTTTTGTTTATTAGCGAAAACTAAAAAATACTTTTTCCAAATTATTCTACACTAGATAAATGAATTTATTGTAAAGCAAAGTGTAAAGCTTCGTTTAAACTGAGGCGAATCCTGCGCGGGATGCGATTCGCTCGCGCCGTTTACGTCAGCTAACCTGTATGGACGTGTTCAAATTGGCGCGAATAGTCGCACGAGCTGCAGCGAATTATACGCGGGATAGCGAGCGACACATTTTTCGATATGCTGTTGAACCTTGAGTTATTTTTACAATAAGTAAGTATCTTTGCGTAATGTGTGAAAAAAAAAAATGTATTAAAGTGTGAAACTCTCCAAATGTTAAGCGTTGAGTACTCAGCTCATGGAACTATTTTCTTCTTTTCTTCCTCACATCTTGAGATTCTTCATCAGGTTAATTCTAATAACAACCTTAGCTTGGATGTTAAAAGACATGTTTTCCAAAATCAAATCATTTATTCAGAAATTAGGCCTTCACAGCCACTTTTTCACGTCATATTCTAAATTAAATGATATTTACCAAAGCTACAAACTACTAGCTCCTATTGAGAAATCAAATATAACGATGCGCGGGATTCGCCTCAAGGACGAAGCTTTAAGGAGTTTTCCGTAACAGTTGACGTTTACAGCAGTTACTGCCATAGACTAACTACAAAGGGCATTCAATGACAAAAAGAAGAGTGGAACTTATGATTAATCAAAATAATAATAAAAAAGATGTTACAGATTATAAAGAAATCGGAATCTGTAATTGAGATAATTTCAGGTGGCGGGCGGGGGTCCCGACGGCGAACGCGTGTGGGCCGTGGCCCACCCTCAACAACCGCCCAGGGCTCTGCTGCTGAGGGCGCAACTACCCCAGTCTGTGGCTATACTCAACGGGCGAGGGTTCATTGTTGTGCCCAGGGAGATACGAGCACCTAAGTAATATTACACCAACATATCAACATATATTATCCCACTAATATTATAAATACGAAAGTTTGTAAAGATGTGGGTATGTATGTATGTTTGTTACTATTTCACGCATATTCTACTGGACCAATTAGCATTTAATTTGGTACATGGGTAGAATATAACCTGGGTAATAACACATAGGGTACTTTTTATCCTGAAATTATCACCGGAGGGAAGCCCTGGGGCACAGCTAGAATGTTCTGTATCAACTACCCTGTTTCCCCAATTTGTGAATATACACACTCTACACTTTTGGCAAACTAAAGTATTATTAATTAAAAATATTTATTTATTACAGATAACACGAAGGCAACATGGCGCCTGAAGTAACCATTGTAAACTTATAGCCATAGACTCGGGTCAGAGATGACCTGGGACCATAAACAAAAGTTCTGTACACTGGAGAGACAAAAATTATAGATAACTTTAAAAATTGTTGAGTTGTCGCATTGCATAGTCAAATTCGTGATATTTTCCTTTAAATGTTGTAAAATACGAGCTGTTATATAGTTATATAGTCTAGTAGTGATCAGAATTTCAGGAACTAATACGTTTTTTAACTGGTATCTAGCCTAAGATAAGCATCTTTTGTTCTACGACTTTTGTCTAAACGTAATAAATAAAAAAATCTTTTTTTTAGTTTTAATGTCGTTTCTATAAAACGTTAACTCTATGTTCGATAACGCTACTGCACTGTCTCGTGTTTTTTGGCTATTATATAGAGTAAGATGTGAAGAATTAATTGTATTTTTTTTATATGAAAAAAAAAAAACTACAAATCACGAAAAGTCATAGAATAAAAGTTGCTTTTTTATGTACCCTTTACTAGTAGTCTTTAGGAGGTTTTGTCTTAGATACCAATAACCCTGTATATAAATCGAGTACTGCTACTACTGAGGGAAAGTTGAGGATGTTTTTGTAATCGTATACCATGTTACTAAGTGAATAAGGCACAATTTGCCTTGTTTGAAATTGTCAGAAAATGGTTTTAGAAGAGGAAAATTAAGTCTATGACCTAATTTTTATGATTACCGCTCTAAACTGGGAATCTGATCATCCCTAGACACAATACGAGATATCACAATTTTTAGATTAGTTCAAGTGGATGTAGAAAAGTAAGGGCAAGCAAGCATTTCAAACAGAAGCAAAATATTTGTTCCACTTATATGTCGCTAGCGGCCCGTCCCGGCTTCGCTCGGAAAAAATAACAAGTAATAAACCTAAATCTCAGAAATCAACCGGTGAAAACCGCATGATAATCAGTGCAGTAGTTACGAGTTTATCGCGAACAAACAGACAGACGTGGTACTTTGTTTTATAATATGTAAGGATAAGGATTATTTGCACGTATATTTTATATGCTTGCTACGCGATTATTACACGTACGTAAAACTTTACGTTTACACATGAAATTTTTGATAAAATGCGATCAAGATGAGAAAATTTACAAATTGACCTTGATTTTGGATGTTTTCTGTATGTTTGTTATGTTATAAAATATAGTATCGTTGAGGTAGTATCACATAACACAAGTCTCGAACTTACTTTGGGGCTAACTTAATCTGTGTGGAATGTCCAAAATCAAATATTATATTCAGAAATTAGGCCATATATTTAACATTTATTTAGTAATGTGACAGTTATTTTCTCACGGGATACTTTAGTGTCGTAATGAGAATTATGCTTTATGTTCTAATTTCGTTCAATTTTTTTAGTGGCAAATTAAAGTGCCTTTAACCCATATAACCAATGAAAATATGTTATCACTATGTTTTAAGCCATAATATTCAGTGTTTAAATAGTTTTAAGATATATCCGATACATATTTATCCAAAAATAGTCTTTATGTGAATAGAATAAGCTTAGTATTGCATACACACACCCAACAAACATTTTAGTATCACAAACTTAACGTAACGTTAACAAACTTAACACAAATAAAACTGGAGTGTGCGTGCAATAGGTGGAGACTCAGTGTTACGCTGAACAAAATGCCCAGCAAATGATTTTCGGTCATCACCTTATTGATAGAAAGAAAAAATGATTATTTGATACAAAAGAACATTACAAAAACAGAATAAATCTTATAACAATTGCTTTACCTTGATAACCTTATTTTTGATTTGCTGTTGTATAAATTGAATTTTTCTGTCATTTGCTGCCATGTTCAGAAGCGTTGTTAAAAAAATGTCCATATATTATACGATAGACAAAGAAAACTATATACGTCATATCGTCCGTTTCGGTCTTACAAGAGAGGGACACGCGTATTGGAAATACAGAAAGAAGAAACGGTATAGAGTTCTAATATATTTTGTCCCTCATCGAGTGCTCGATTTTATAACCGCTTTGTATGAGATAGGTTGGAAATTGTATAGACATATTCTTTCTCTTTTGGTTTTGTTTGTCTTTGTATTATATATAAATCAATGGGGTGTCTTTGATATATGTCTTAAAAATTGAAGCACATTTTTGCTGATACTATTCTGACTTATTTTGAAATCTTTGTATAGTGATATTTGCATGATAATATGCTGTTATTATAAGTTTGTATGTAACATGTATCAAACCGTCGCGTTGTTCACAAATAAAATGTTATTATTACGTCTTTTTTCGCGTTTTACGATGGTTGAACAGGAAGCGGAATTTAGAGGTAATGTTTTTTGTATTTTTTATTTATTTGTTATTTTTGTTAATTTGTGTTGATATTAGTGTATGGCAAATTTAGTTTTTTAATTAAAAAAAATGATTTTCGATAAAATAAATTGTCTAGTCGATTTTTCATGGATTTAACCACTCTTTTTTTTGTGCCATTTCACATATCAACATACAATTCAAACTATTCTCAACCTAACTTTTATAATAATAAAACTCAATTTACCCCAGCGACGACAAAATTCACAATCCAAACGATTCTCAACCCAACACCTGTAACAATAAAGCACAATTTCCGACAGCGACGACAAAAAGCGCGGTAAAGTGGCGAACGGTGCGGCGTCTCCCCCGGCAGTGTTGTCGTCGCCGCGGAGACGAGGCCGGCCGAAGGTCGACGACACTGATCACTTCACGGCGTTCTACAGCACTGCGCAGGAGAGGAACTATAATGTTGTTGTACAGGTAATGCTTCTTATCGAGTCTGAATTGCTTTTATATAATATATGGCGGTTTATAAAATGTGTGCGGTTAATTTTAACTATAATAATAATAAATTTCCATTTCATGTATGGACCTCCAAAGTCTGAAATAAATGATATATTTTATGACTTATCGTTGGCGTCGATGATTACCAGTCAGTATCTAGACTGTTTTCTTGGACGCCTTGTCATCTGGCACGTATGTAGAGGGGTTTATACTCAGTAATTGCCCAGCCTCGCGCGAATACCGGGTATAAATCCATCTCTGGACACGTATAACTCTATCTGCGCCTGCACATCCTGTGAACTTACAGGTTGTTCAGGCGCAGATCGATATAGGAAACGTCCTACTGCTAACATTACCATCTGACCTCGCAACTCACCATACCGCCTGCTTCAAATAAAGATAAAATCATTTCAATTGGGAGATAATTTGCACCTTAAAAATCACACAACATCTGCTCATAGCCAGAAAGGTTGATCGCGAGATCTATGCGACGACTCGTCGCAGCATAGATCTCGCGATTATATAAACACTTTTAAATAATATTTAAATAATAATAAATATATTTAAAAGTGATGTTTGTGTATTTCATATAGGTACTTATATTTTATTAAATTGTTTCTAAATTAAGTTCTTGAATTTATTTTTCATCAAAGGAGGAGTTTTATGGCTGCATATTACTGTACATTAGATGATATAGGAAATAAATTATAAAATGTTAATTAATCATCTCACGTACAGACATACGTGCAGCCAAGGTTTTTATAATTGTTTATTTTGTTAGTATATAATCTGTTCAATACTTACTACACTTATCAGTCACACGTCGCGACAGTTTACATGAAAACAGCATTCCCTTAGATCTTCCAGTACCTGGGCATGCGCGAGCTGGCGCAGTGCGCGCGCGTGTGTCGGCTGTGGCGCCAGCTGGCCGCCGCGCCCGCGCTCTGGAGGCACGTGCGGATGAAGAACTCGCACGTGAGTCCTAGCCATACACCTCACAACAACACATTGTAAATTTTGAACTGAAAATAAAATGATTTTAGAATAATTTTACTTTGTGGGAAATGAAACTATTAGTACATTTTTTGTTTATAAAATACTGCATGCCCCCCGGAGCTTAGTTCCCGTGGGAATTTCGGGAATTTTATCCCGAAATTGGACTGACTGGACTTGATGAGTTGAAGACTGGACGGATTGTTATCAAATTTGGTAAATGGGTAAAATATAACCTGGAATAACCTTTTATTTCGAAATATCTACGGTAGCAAAGCCCCGGGGCACAGTTAGTAACAAATAACTAAGTGATTTTGTGACTACTATCCGCCCAAATTAAACGTAATTTCGGTCAAATACAAATATTTTAAGATTTTTTGTATTAACGAGTTTGTGGTGTTTATGGTCCCAGGTGAGCGACTGGGGCGGCTTATGCGCAGCTCTGAAGCGACACGGAACCAAACGTCTAGATCTACGCAAGATGTTACTCCCACAAAATGACGTCACGTTTTGGGATCAGTTCGCGCAACATATAGGGGAAGTGGATTCTTTGGAAAGGTAAGTTCATACTAGCGGCACATCTCGGCTTCACTCTGATAGTAACATTATCCGTACT